>NC_047519.1:15376420-15388920 GCF_902827115.2 Pseudochaenichthys georgianus | reverse complement strand
AGCTTCCTTGCACCTGTAGATTTTTTGGAAGTGAAACATATCTTTAAATATCGCATTATCATTTGACAGGGAAACCATTCTTTCCCCGAAGTTGAAAGCTGTGGTCGGCGTTCAGACATCACTGTGTGTATCGTCACATTTCTGTCCCCTTGCTACTAAAACTTGCAGACATCCCAAGAGGAACAAAGCTTAGCATCAGCTGCGAAAAAGGGCCTCTAAAGTCCCTTAGAAAGGTGAAACTAATCAATAATGGGTGTTTGATATGCATGCCACAGTGTGTGTGAATGTGTGTGTGTGCATGCTCATATCATTTGCATGCACCAGGATCTTTACTATTCAATAGTGGGAGTGTACTCTGGGAGCAGCAAAGGTCTCATTGAAGTCGCTGTGTAAAAAAAAGGTGTCCTTTTAATTTCCTTCAGAATGTTCTAATTGTGATCCACTTTTCAGAGCACATTTCAGTAAAGAGAGCCATGAGGTGCCCTAACCAAAAGGCCATGTGGACATTGATTTAAATCAGGGGTCTCAAACTCAAGGCCCGGGGGCCAAATCCAGCCCGCGACTTCATTTTATGTGGCCCGCAAGAGCTTGCAAATAATATAATACGTTTATGATACGTTTATAATATGCCCATAAACTACATATCCCACAATGCATCTCGTTTTGTGACATGCGCACTGAAGAGACTTGCAATTATTTGCCCTGGACTTCTGCTTTCAGACGTAGTTAATTACTAACTTATTATCCTATCTGATAATAATCCAATTCAGAGGCAATAATGTAATATAATACATTATTTTATATATATATTATATATTTATTTTATATAGTTACAACCGGCCCTTTGAGTGCAACCTTTATGCGAATGTGGCCCGCGATGAAATTGAGTTTGACACCCCTGATTTAAATGGAGGTGTCCATTCTAAGAAAAGTCCCCTTGCTTGTGAGGCGTCTCCAAACATCACGGTTCCTGATCAGGTTTATCCACAGCATTCCCCGTACCTCTGGTGTGTGCGAGTGTGAAATTGCATTCACGCGGCAGGCTTTGTTAAAGGCATAAACAGTCGATGATCACGGATTTGCCCGCACTTCAGAAAAAGAGGCGGATAAAGAAAGGATGAGTGTGTCGATGTTTGCGCTTGTGTGTGTTCGGTATCTTGGATGGCTCGCAACACACTTCACGTTGACCCTGCGGTGCCGCTGCATAACTAAAAAGCATTAGAGCAGCGTAGAGTTCACCTGCTTTCATTCAGGTGTTTTCATTCTGAGCCACACACACTCCAAGCCTCAGCTGTGAGCTCAGGTAGCGACCTTTGTTGTTGGTGAATTTCAAAATGGAGACAGAAGTTACTAAAGAAACACAAGTTCAGGCTCTTCATCCTCCTCGTCCTTCATTCACACTCCTCTCTATCCCTCCCCCTCTCTCTATCTCTCTTCTTCTCCCCCGTCATCGGGTGTGTGTGGAAACCCTGCCCACTGTTGAGCAGATGAATAATTTAGCGGTGTGTGTATCATCTGTTTACCGTGCTAATCCATCTGTCAGCAGGCACCTATCGATTCGCGCCTGCCTGGTAATTGTGCATCCGCGCCACACGCACACACAAATGCGCATACACTAAACACACACATGCGTTACTAGACGTGTGCACACTTATATGATGTGCAGGTTAGCTCATATTCAGATCCGGTAGTTGTCAGCTGGCCTCCCAGACACTTCATTTCCACAGAGTGAACCTGATGTTAGGGTCAAGGTCACGAAAAACGCTCATACTGGCTGCAACAGCTTTTTTTTATATTGTACTAATTTTCTCCGGGATTAGCTAATATTGGTGGCGCTACATGCTACATGCTTCGTTCTGAAGACACATCAAGATAACAAAAACAAACCACCCAAACAACCACAAGAAAAATACCTTATTAGACCAAAATATGACAAATCTGGATTTGTTGCTTAGTTTTTAGATACAACTATTTTGTATGTCAAAAACTAAAGCTTGGATAAATTAAACCATGCAACTGATCCATTATGAAAAGCATCTGAAATCTGACAGGGAAAGTGGGAAGTGGGTACACCTAAGGAAAGACTAACATATCTCCATCTGTCCTCTACTGTTTCACTTCTGGATTTCCTCTTCCTACATGTCACTGAATCATTTACTGATTCTATACATGTCAACATGTTCTTAAATCAATTGCGTTCCATCATTCTATCTATACAGTATCTTATAACTCATTCTTCCAATCCTTTAAATTAAGTATGCTGCAATGCAGAAATAGTGTACCAAATACCTGGTCTCCTTTGTATTTATCTTGTCACCCCAACACAATCAGCAGCCTTTTATACAATATGTGTCTTTACAAGACAACTGATCCACTAGCTATTTTATATTCCATTCTTTATATGCTGCTTAAAAACTAAACAAAAGAACAGAAAAAACTGTATGTTGAAATGTCAAAATTAAATCTTCCTTTAAATGCTGAAATACAATAATAAGGGCAGTGATACAAAGACATATTTTACATATATGTAGAGAGACAGTTGGCGAGGAGGGGCACATCATGAATCCATGGGTGACCATTGATGGTTGTAATTATCAAATGGCTGGTTTTAAAAGCTCATTGATTGATGTCATTAGCTCCATGAGTGATTACTAATTGCTGCTAACCACACAAGACACACAAGACACACAAGCACAAGCACACACACACACACACACACACACACACACACACACACACACACACACACACACACACACACACACACACACACACACACACACACACACACACACACACACACACTCACACACACACACACACACACACACACACACACACACACACACACATTCATACTTGTTAATTGAGGATCTGCGAAAAGACGAGGAGTGATCGAGTGACAGAGCAAATAAAAAAATCTAATCAACTAGGGAGGAGCCGATATACACAAGGATTGTTATATTTTTTACTCAACATTATCGCTTACCACAATAATCCATATGATCAATTTCAAATGGCCTTGGGTCGTTTGATCAGCGCAGTAATGGCATCCATTAGGTGCCATTTTGAATCATCACCAGTCTGCATGTCCAGCATTTAAGGCTATTATCTACTTAACCCTGTGGTGGTCTCGTACTTTCATGGCTCACTTACGCCCAATGTACACCTGTTCCCATCAAAAGCAGTCACAACGAGGATGAACATTCAATAAACAATCTTTATAGACTTACGTTTGTTTAATCTTCTGGACAAAAAGCTGGAAATTGTTCTAAATGTTGTGTTTTCTATTCCACTCTCTGAATGTGACAATACAGTCCCCCTGTGTTATGCGAGAACAAGAAGCCTTAGCCTGGATTCAATCTATTTACAATGGACACTTTGTGGGTATGTTTCTTCATCAGCAACTTCCATCACTGCTTGTTGTGGTTGTTTGTGCTAGCAGGGGAACATTGGAGTCAGGTGGGTGAACACAGTTGCCATAGTTTGCTTTGATGCGAGGTAAACGTCAATAGCAGCTGGGCTGATCTATTCCTTGAATGTCAGTTTAGGTTCAATTATACAGCATGTGCCCATTTTATCCTCACACACTGCACTTTTCCTTCTTTGTGCTGTGTGTGTCCTACCCCGAGTGACAACGCGAGATAGTGTTTTGATGTCCGAGCCAGGCGTCCTCCTCCTCTCCCTTCCCTCTTACACACACTCAGCGGGGTAAGCTATGGGTTCATTTCGATGTGGAACGTCTAATGTCACATCCCTGCGGCAAAATGCTCGGAATTCTGCCCTGCTGGAGAAGCGCCACATCTTTGTGTGTGCGCTTCCTTCCATCTGTTTGTATCTGCGTGTGTGTTTCTTCATGTATATGTGTGTGTCAGGGGTTTTTAGAAGCAGGCAGGGGCTTAGCAGAGCAAAAGAGAGCAAATCTGTCAGCTCTCCCTGGGCAGACAACCCTTCTGACCCTCATTCAAAGACATATTGATTCTCCTCTACACCCAACAGGGGAGGGTGTGCGTGTGTGTGTGTGCGTGTGTGTGTGGGCGAGTGCACAACTGCTTAACACAGCCTGATCTTTCCTCCTTGCTTCCTTCATAACCACAGAGCCGTGTTCCTGCAGCGTTGTTAAATAAGATAAAACACTTTTGATTGCATAGTTCATCTTTTTTAATACTTTCTTTGTGAGTCCACACGAACACCAGAATTAAAGATAGATATTATTCCAACAAGTAAAAACCATGGATCTTAAAAACACAGTCTGACCCAGTTTGCTGTTCTTCAGGGGCTTGTATCTGTCGTGCTCTGTTTCCTGCCTGTTACATACTTAGTGTTGGTTCTGGAAGAAGAAGAAGAAGAAGAAAAAAGTCAGTGGGCGAAAAAAACACAACCCGAGTCAGCCACAGAGACGAGCTTTCAGCTTTTCTCTCAACTTGGCGCTAACACCGTATTAAAGCTGTGCACTTATTAGCTCTGTCTTGTTTTCAAGGAAGCAGCCTAATGACCTATGGGACGTCACCAGTCGGGGCTCTGCAGTCTGTTAGGCACCCTGTGTGTACTTACATGTAATTGTCAAAGCAGTGTCGCGCAAAGACTGGGTCAGGACTTAGAGGCCAATGGTGGGAAGATAGCAATCCACCCCCTGAATCACGCTGAAGATAGCGTTAGTGAAAGATTCTTGCCAGGATGTAAAGTATCTGTTCGGTCCGTCCATCACAGAGCAACACAAACTTAGTGTCTCTCTGTATACTTAGCAGTACACTGCAGAAATCAAAACACAACAAGAAAACTCCCTCTTCTACATGTGTCCTGCTAAAACAGTGCTAACATCCAAACTCTTTTATGAGGCAGAGCACTTATTCCAGAATTGCAAGGCTAGCCCGGTCTTATTCCCAAGGTGTCAAATACCCACATTCTGATACCAACAAACAAGGTCACTTTTAACACGTGATGACGCTGTGTGCTTTCAAGTCATTATGTAAACACATCTGATGAAATATTTAAAGCTCAAATCAAGCACACTGGTTATGTCCCTTGAACCTAAACCACAATCTTTCTCAAATATAACCAAGTGGTTTTGTTTGAACTAACAACATCAACAACGTATTAAGTGGTGGGTTGACTACACACTCACAAGAAAGTGTGTGTGTCTAGTTTAAGTTCACAACATAGTTCAAGCATAAAACACCTTATACAATTATTATAGCTTGTATTTTAGCGAGACAAAATGGCGGCGAAACGTGGTGCAAATGGTGCTTCTGTTTACTTAATGAACGTTAAGTTGTGGTGTCCTAAGTCGTATATCTGACTCGTCGTTGGCGGCTACATGTTCAACTATGTTCATCAGGGACTGACTAACCTTGTCCATCGATGGACTGGTGGCATATATATGGATAATCAAAGACCCTCCAAAACAATTGACTTTGGGACTGGAAAACCCAAACTTAAATTCAACTAAAAAGCGCAATAGAGCTGAGGAGAACTGCTGAGTCTGGTGATTATTCTATGTGGGTCCACCACAGGCAACACCCGGCACATAACACATAGTCATTTGATGCACTGCTCCTATGAATCAATGACGCTTTAAACAATCCAACCCGTAGCTACCGTCTAGCAGTACATGGACCGGGCGAAAAAGGTTGACTTTGCATCAATGTCAGGAAGGCTCTTTGCATGCATGTGTGTTTCTGTGTGCGCTCGCTGTTGGGTCACATGTTTTGCGACCTGGCACACAAGCACAGCGTGAGGTCTCTGGTAATAGCTGGTCGCTGGGGGCAACCGGTCATCGCAGTTTATGTTTGAGTGTGTGTGTGTGTTGGAGGGTAGTGTGGGGTGGAGGTAAAGACCCCTACATGAGGGGGTTGCTTTCGACATCGTGGAAGGGTCATGGTATAATGTCGGCAGCCTGCATGCTGACCCTGCTCTTGCCAACACACACACACACACACACACACACACACACACACACACACACACACACACACACACACACACACACACACACACACGGTCAGTGGTATAAGCTGAAAAGTGCTGGCTGCGGTAATGAAAGGCAGGTGCACCGGGAGGCCATCAGAGTAACAGGAAGAGAAAATAAGAGAGGACAAAAAGAACATGTGAAAGTCAAAGCAGGTGGAAAGATAATGGCCCATGGACTATATGTGGAGGACGTTTGGTGTATGTATGAATGAGATAGAGAAGTCCTAGAAGTACTTGAAGTACATGGATGTATTGACATATTTAAACAATACAAAGTAATACTAAAACTAATTCACTAAAATATTTAACTTGAGCCTTTAGAAAACCTACCAAACATGTATAGTTTCCAATAAGGACCTTATTATTGTCATCAAACACAACGCTAGAGCATTCATTTCAAGACATAGAATTACGAATATTAGTATTGAGAAAACTACATTTCTAAAGTGAGTTCACGTTCAGGCTTACTTACACAACAAGTATACATGGTTAGACTGAGACATATATTGGCGTCTTGGTAAAAAAAAACGACGTCATGACAAGTTTAATTACGAAAAAGTTGAGTTTAGATCAACATGGGACACAAACGGCCGTCAGCAGTCCCCCTTCCGTCTCCCCCTACCACGGTAACAGTGCCGTAGACGAGTTGATACATTAGAGCTAGTCGATAGCTCCGTGCTTCTCGTGAACACGCTAAAGGGTGTGAGGAGTGTGAGGAGCGAAAGTGTCAAGACACATGAGAACAGAGGTCAGGTGTGTGATTCTACCTGTGTTCATGTGATCTGGGTAGTTAATGCACTGTAGCACCTTTGACCCCCCCCGTCCTGTCGTCACTGCATGCATAATGACCCATCGATACACACATCGCACACCGAGGTGCTGTGTGGCATCAGGCATCAATCACCTCATTACACACACACACACACACATCAATAAGTGGTCAGAATGCTAATTGTGGCATTTGACCAGAGTGTTGACAAATGAACCAAGGCCATATTTAAATATTCATAATCCCACAGACTTAAAGGTGCATCACCCAGTTTACTTTAGTATACGTTTAAAGAGCATCACGATGGCCCAAGGCCTCCGGTAAATGGTGAAAACACATGTGCTCGTCAACTATGAAATGTGTTGTTTGGGCTGTAGCATAGCAACCTCTATCAGAGGGCATTGTGGGATGCTTATCATGTTGATTTCATGAACCACACTCAGAAATTCAAAGCTAAGTGATTGATGGAAGAGTTCAATCCATTATTTGGAGGATGCATCCATTTGCATATTTTCTCTCTTTTTTTTGTTCAAGCAAATGCCATTACATCACGACTTAAGTAACCAATAGGAAATCTATTTGGTAAAGCCACACACTCGTGCACATATTGGGATTTGTGACTAACCATGATTCAGAACATAACAACAGTACACACACACACCCTCCGTCTATCTCCTTGTTCCTTTGTCACTGTCTCCTATGTGACTCTCACACACACACACACACACACACACACACACACACACACACACACACACACACACACACACACACACACACACACACACACACACACACACACACACAGTGCGGGCCACAGATGGCACGGTGGTGTCAGGGTGAGAGGGGTTTGTTGGGATCAAAGAGCTCCAGTGTGTGGCCCCTCCACCCTTCACTTGCTTTCTTCTTCTCTTTTCTCTTTCTGTTTGTCATTTTATTCCTCCCCTTCCTCTGCTTTCAATCTCGCTTCCTCTTCCCCCCACCACAACTCCCCCTTCCTTCTCTCTCTCGCTCCGTCTCTCTTCATTTTTCCCCCTAATCTGTCCATCAGAAGTGTTGATAAATTATTCATGCCTCTGTCTGTCCCCAAAGCGTCGTCACCTCGCCTGCTCCTCTGCTTCCTCTCCTCCTTCTCTCCTCCTTCTCTTGCCTCCTCCTCTCCATCTCTTCCTCTCTAGTCTTGCAGAAAGCTCGACCACACACGATCTACCATCACAAACCAACAAGGAGCTTGATGGATGAGAACATGTTACTTTAAAAAGAAATCCAGCCCAGTTGTACGTTAAATCATTTGCTTTGTGGCAGGATTCATTGAAGCTGCTTCCGGTTGTTATTATTATGGCACTTTTTATTTGATTTCTGTTGGATTCTTTTAACTCATCATAATGCTTGTTTATGTTGAACTCATCTGTTAGACTTATGAAGCAAAACACTGAGGGATAAATGGATAAAGAACGGTAAACGCATTAAAGTACCAAAGACCTCCTTTTATGTCTCCTTCCCTTTCTTACTCTCTTTCCTCCTAACCCCCCTTGCGTCCTATATCCTGCCGGATGGAGTTCAAGAAACAAAAGAGTAATAAAAAAAAAGCGGTAGAGTGAGAAAAAGACAGAGAAGATGGAAGGAGTAATCTTGTGGCTAATCCAACACTCTCTCCCCAAACAATTAAACACTGGTTTATGTTTGCTTATACTGTAGAGCACTAACTCCCCAACACACTCACGCACACACCCAAACACAGGGTTTTTTAGAGAGATAAAGTTTGCTGCGGAAAGCTATTAATCATAGGAAATCCAGATGAATACAAAGTTAGGGAGTCTAGTGATTAGTGATAAATTGCTTTGTATTTCCCCATAGGTGGTGTGTGTGTTTGTGTGGGGAGGATTGCATCTTAGGTATCAGTGTGTGTGTGTGTGTGTGTGTGTGTGTGTGTGTGTGTGTGTGTGTGTGTGTGTGTGTGTGTGTGTGTGTGTGTGTGTGTGTGTGTGTGTGTGTGTGTGTGTGTGTGTGTCGGCTGATACAGGGGTGTAAAGCACTTGGGCTGACCCTCGGGATATTAGAATGCAGCTGTGTGTGTGTGTCGGCATGTCTGTGTATATGTCACATATGGTCTCTTTTTTTCTAAAGATGGGCCTGTCTCAACCACTCTCATCCCCTGTTACCACGACGATTAATACATTAAAAAAAAAAATGTCCCTTCCACTTTCCCCAGGTGCCGTTCACACACACACACACACACACACACACACACACACACACACACACACACACACACACACACACACACACACACACACACACACACACACACACACACACACACACACACACACACACACACACACACACACACACTCACTCACACACACACACACACACACACACACACACACACACACACACACACACACACACACACACACACACACAGGCACACTGCTCACTATTCAGCTGAGGTTACTGCTACATCAGCAGCACACACAGCATGCCTTTAGAGGCTGATCAATCTGAACTGCTGCTTGCACTGATGAATTACAGAAGTCAGGACTATGAGAGAGAGGACGGAATTGAAGGGGGGAGGGAGTGGGAGGATGAAGAGATGGAGGAAGATGGGATAAGACAAAGATGTGTTAAAGGGAGAAGTGGAGGAGTTAAAAATGAGGAGAGCACGGGAATCCAAAGCAATCAGTGGGATGATGAGTCTGTAAAGGCAGCCAGAAGAAGAAGACAAAGTGGAATACATCGTAGCAGGAATAGTAAAAGTGACATGGAATACTTGGAGAAGAACGTTTAGGAAGATGGTGGAGAATTATGAGCCCATCACATGTATTTCTCATTTGGTCACTTAAGACAAGGACAGACAGAGTGATATACAGAAGCCCCCTAAAATAATGTCCCTTAAATCAAGGATGCATGGATAATATTGACTTCAGCGTACTGGAGGACTTTGTGTTCGAAGACCTGCAGAGACATTTAAAGGCTTGAATAGATGTCTTTGTTCGGTAGAAGGGAAGTCATTTTACAGAATGGAGACTTTCTGTCCGTCTAAAAAAGCTGCCATAAGGGTTTCGAGATTCAAAATGCATGCAGTGTTTTAAATGGGTTCAAGTGAGCAGTGTTTTATCATGATATAGTTTCGTGATGCTCATTTGGTCAAATAGACTTCCACTTCGTATCTTCAGAGTACTGTGTTAAAAATACCTATTTTTATTTGACGTGGAACAAAAAACTGATCTGAAAACAAGCTGAATATCAGGATTGTCAATCCAGCTACAGTCGTTCATCGACCAGCGCTGCAAGTAGTCCCGAGCTTCTAAACCCAAATATTTCTAAAAGATGTGCGGCTTAATCTCGTTGTACCCCTCAAAACTCAGTCAGAAAATATGTTTTCATCCAATTTGACGATGAGCTTTGATTCTTCAATGCCCTCATTTTACATTCTGACATGTGCACCAAGGTGTGTATACGTTTCAGCTTGACTTTTATAATATTGATCATTCCACAAAACATGATTCGCCCCCTCGGAGGAATCTTTCCAGAACGTATCATTGGATGGATTTTCCAACTAAGCCCTAAAAAGGCTAAATGATATTTCAATTTGGCAAATAGAAATGCTTACTAGTGTTATACCTGAATATATAAGACCATTATCAGCTTTGTCCACAACATTACACTGATCCCCGCTTTTATCAAGTATCTTCTGTTTCCTCCCATCTTATTCCATGTTCTCACATTTCCCCTCAATGAAAACATGATTAAACTTTAGAGTAGGTGGATCTACCCTCCGCTCTGTCTCAGACAATATGTGAAATATATTTGTCCCACTCCCTCCCTCTGTGCTCATCCTTGCCGGTGATAAATCCATAGCTATCTATGACAGCTTTGTTGCTGCCGGGAGGCCCCTCCTGCCTTGTTTGGCCGTGATTCCAGTCGACAGCTTTAGGAGCGTGTCTTTATTTAAGAGCTGCTGTAATTACACAGGCTTTAGCATATGTAGACGGCCAGATATGATTCAAACCACCACGACAGGGAGAGAGGAGCTCAACGGGTGAATGAGAAGAGAGATAAAACACAATGGCGGGAAGTGCAAACGAGAGAGAGGGAGAGGGCGAGGGGAGAAAAGAGACAGAGAGGGAGAGATATGGTGAACAGGGCAGACTGATAGAGCAATTGAGAGACGAGGAGAGGGCAGTCGGGAGGGGTGAGTGGAAGAGATATGGTTTGGCAAATAAAAGAGGAGCGCGGCGCTGCTGCAAACTGTTCGCCTTATGATGCCTCATTAGGGCTTAGGGCTGCAGATAGTGCCTGTTAGAGAGATCTATGGCCTCAGCGCTGAGAGAGAGACAGGAGGGAGGGAGAGCACGGAAGATACACACGGTAAAACATCAAGAGAATGAAAAGCAGAAATTAAATCTGATCAGTGCAACATTTCCCCGTAACACTTGTATGAATAATGCAAACAAACGTGATCTTTTTGGGATCCAGCACGTCTCCAAGTAAGGTTTAATCAACTTGACTGATTTGTTTAATGTAAGTGCTCCTCTCTTGACCCCAATCTGCTACTGTACTTGCACAATGCCAACTCTTTGTGATATCTTTTGAAACCAATGGACAAACATTTAAACAAAACTACAATAGATAAACTTGTGTAAGGTTAAACATTTTGAACAACTTTAAGGTTTTAAATATGTAATTAGTAACTTGTTTTTCAAACAACGTATGCCATTTTCCCTGCAAATGCATTCAATGTATTTCTACTCATTATGTACCTCGTCATATAGGGTTCTGCGTCGTCACTGTTAGGGTCCACCACATTCCCACCAATTAGGATGGCGTGTAGACTATACTAATATCAAGAGGAAGCACAATATCACACTATAACAAATGTGGAACGTGTCCATTCCATGTCATTTGTACATATTCCTTAATTTATGCTACAACCCAACCCAAAAACAATGCCCCCTGCCCCCTGCCCCCTGCCCCCTGAGGCTTATCATCGTCAGACCTATAGCCGATTGGTTTTGAGATCACCAGTAATTGTAGACCAGTGGTTCTCAACTGGTCAGGCCTCGGGACTCACTTTTCCTTTGTCAATAAATCGCAACCCGAAATTTTTAACCACTCAAATCTATTCAACAAAAAATGGGGGGGGTCATATTTCATTATGTGTTCTTTTGTATCTGAAGTTGTACCCATGGATGTATAAAGAATAGTTCTACCGCAAAGTTATTCTCCGTAGGGACTTCCGGCAACAATCTTGATTCTGATTGGCCGGAAGACTCGAAAAAAAATCAGCAAAGATGTTTTATTGAGAAGATGATCACTACGTGACAGAAGTTTTCAAAACCGTGTATGGTCTCCGGGACTTCCAGTCCAACGCCTACCGCATGCACAGCGTTAGAAAATCGGGCCTTCAAAATAAAAGTTAGACTGTTTTCCACCAAAAAATAAATAAATTCAATAGATCTTTTCTCCACTCACACATCTGCGACCCACTGGAAACGGGTCCGCGACCCACCAGTTGAGAGCCACTGCTCAAGATGTTGCCAAGTCTATCATGAAGAGTAGGACCATGTGAGAAGTGATTGTTCCTGTTTTTTGCTGGAGAAATAAGTGTTTCTGGAAGACCTTGAATCCTTTGGCTTAGTCCTCTGCCATGGGATCCCCACTGTGTCAACGCAATGGTTCTAATGAACGAGGAGGCAACCATTTTTGGACATGGTTTTTATTGCCGGTCTGAACAAGGCCTAATTTGACATAA
>NC_047519.1:15359188-15376320 GCF_902827115.2 Pseudochaenichthys georgianus | reverse complement strand
TAACAACATCCTACCAACAAAGGTTTCAAGTGAGGTAAATTAATTTGCAACCAAAGTACTTCAATATCAGCAGACATCAAATCATATCTCACTTTAGCTGGTATTTGCTTTTGAATGTATACTGCCACCCCACCTCCATCTGCATTCCTGTCCTTTCTAAATATTCTATATCCATCAATATCCACAGCAGCGTCATTAAATGTGTCATCTAAGTGAGTTTCAGATATTGCTAACAAATGAATACCACATGATAATATTTCCTCTATCTCAGACACTTTATTTCTTAAACTACATATATTTATGTGAGCCAATTTAAACCCTTTACTTGGTAACTTATTCAACATTAAGATGGCAATTTAAATGTTATCTCTTTTTCACTTCCTATCAAAATGAGAGCTGAACTAAAACATACATGTAACACAATTTCAACCACACACACCATCACATACATAACCCAACATTTATCTGCACATAGATTGCTATAAATGTGCATACTCACTCGCTCAAAGTGACTGACCTTGACAGTTTCTTTTCACTTCTTACTGTCAAGTTAAATTCCCCCATCTGCAATGCTAAGCATCTCCATAATAATTGTTCAATGTAAAACAGAAAAAGAGTTGGCATTATATTACTTCTAATCAGTTCTGTAAAGTAGCTAGTGATAGAGGATCAGGATAGAAAATGTAATTATTGAAATATGGGTATGAAATGCAAAATACAAATACCCTCTCTCCCTCTCTCTCTCTCTCTCTCTCTCTCTCTCTCTCTCTCTCTCTCTCTCTCTCTCTCTCTCTGTCACTCTGTCAGACTAAACTATATACTTTGGCAGATTGGAGTGAGAATGAACTGCAGCCCCAGACGCCAGTTTGTGAAAGCCCTGCGTTGCTTTTATCTAATGGAAATTAAGGGATGCTTGTGTGTGTGTGTGTGTGTGTGTGTGTGTGTGTGTGTGTGTGTGTGTGTGTGTGTGTGTGTGTGTGTGTGTGTGTGTGTGTGTGTGTGTACTTGTGTTTATGTATTTGTGTGTGTGTGTGTGTGTGCATACTTGTGTTTATGTATTTGTGTGTGTGTGCGAGCGAGACGTGCCTTGCTTTTGTGACAAGGCGGCGCAGGACTCAGATTTTATTAAGTACCCTTTAGAGAGAGAGAGAAACAAAACAAGGCAAAAGTCTTTCCCTCACTCTCTCTTTCTGTCACGCGCGCACACAAACACACACACACACACACACACACACACACACACACACACACACACACACACACAAACACACGCACACGAAGACCAGACTCAGAATTTTATTAAGTACCCTTTAGAAAGAGTGAGAGTGAGACAAGAGGGGAAAAGTCACCGGCAGCATGGTAATCAGGCCCGCTAACCGAGGCACCAATAAAGGGGAGAGTTTGTTAAGGGAGGAAAGAAAAGGCGGGGGGGGGGCATCGTTTTCAAAACACTGTTTTTTTTTTTTTAAATCACAGAAGGAAAAAAACGAGATTTATATAAACGTTGTTTTATGTTTTTGAAAACCTTGTCTTTAAAGGAGCCTAATATGTTTTAGAGATTTTTTAGACATCAAATTATAAATCAGTTTATATGGTGGGACATGTTTTACTACATTTCAGACTTTTTAAAATTACTTCAACGTAAAATATGCTACATTTTGCAAGCAATTTATTATTTATATATAAAATCTAAGGTTGTGTATAATTATTTAAAGGCATTTTAAGCGAGTATAACACTGAAGTTTGTCCGTTCGTTTAGCCTATGTTTTAATATCTTTATAACAACAAATTATCTTTCTAATGCTAAGTCACTAATGTTAGATAGGAATACTCAATACACATTTTGTGCGTGTGAGTGAGAAATAACAGAGCTGTAACACACACCCACACACACACACACACACACACACACACACACACACACACACGCACACACACACACACACACTCATGCAAGATGGACATGAAGTGGCGTGGAGAGGAGAAAGGAGGACAGGAGATAGCAGGAGGTGGGCCGTACCTTGCATGACTGCACTTTCCCTAGAGGAGCCCTGCCACACACACATACACACACACACACACACACACACACACACACACACACACACACACACACACACACACACACACACACTCACAGACACACACTCACATACACACGCAGACACACACTCACAGACACCCACACACACACGGAGCGACGGCTGGTGTGCGGGTGGCTGTCTTGTTGGCCAGGGTTTCTGATTTCACGGCCTACTGGGTGGTGGCATTCAGCTTCCGTCAGGCACTCCTCTTTCAGCCTTTCACCCCCCCCCCCCCCCCCACACACACACACACACACACTGACCCATCCCCTCTGCTCTGTCCACCCAACACCTCCCCGTCTCCTCACTCTATCTATGTTTGTTCTTCCACAATCTTCATTACTTTAGGACGCGTTGTACGTAAACATGTTACATATGTCATGATTTCCCATGATCAGACACCACGTTGTGTGGCCAGCGCAGCTTGCTTTTAATATATGTGTGAAATAAAGAAGAAACATCATAGAAATGTTTCCTGGCATTTGAGCAAGGCACTTATTCTGCAGCCTTTGCACAAGGCCATACATTACCTGGTTTGGAAAGGGAAAGCTGATTATTACACACACACACACACACACACACACACACACACACACACACACACACACACACACACACACACACACGTAAACACACACACAAACAAAGTGACAAGTAGCTCATCAAGAAAAATGGTGGACCTGAAATTTGCATTTTGAGTGAGTGCGTCCCCTAAAGTTGAGGCAGATGTTGCATGCTCAATGCGGACAAATGATAATTGATAGAGAGAGGATGGGAGAAAGAGAGGGAGAGATCGAGGGTGGGAGGTCCTGTCAGCTTGTGTCTGAGCAGGTCGGCTTGGACCGAGGGCTGCGGGGGTCAAGAAACAAGAGGTCTCACACACACACTCACACACACACACACACTGACACCACACTGCACTTTCTCTCTCAGCCATTCAGGCTTTGTTACGTGGGAAGGTTTAGTGCTCAGCAGAGCGGCTCCATCAGAAACAGATACTTTACTTCTTGTTGGACTTCATGAAGCTCCCGCTCTTCCTCTCAGAACGTCCTATCGTCCAATGGAAGGCCTGTTATCAAATCAAAGCTAAATCATGTACGGCTCCTTTTCTTTCGAAATGTCTCACAGCAACAGATTAGTCTACAAACATGGATTCCAAAAGATCGAATCTACATGGTAATAAAGTATTGTCTTCTGTGCCATAGAGTTGTTTGTTGTCCAAAAAACTACCAACACATCATTTGCACAACATATTCTTTCTTCGTGATAAATAAATGGACTGTAGTTTATTTAAAAACAATCCAACATTCATCACATCATCGTGCTTTTTATTTGTATTGGAATTACCCAATAAAACTAATACAAATGGAATAACCAGGGTCCTAATTTAATTCATTTTTAAATAGCTAAAAGTATTACAGTACAACTATTTGTAATCATGCATTTACTGATATTGCCTCAATATTGCTAAATGATTGGATTGTGTGTAAATAATGAATCAGTATAATTGTATTTCTCCTATAGAAACGTGTCTCCGCAGTATCCATCTTTCTGGAATGTTCTTCTAGATAATTGATATCTTTAAGAGTAAGTTCCCTGAGACTCCTCTCTCTGCCGCATGTATATGTGGGAGAGAGAGTGCTCACGCCCGATCCATCGCGCTCTTCCTCTCCTCACTTAGTTGTACGGAAACACTAAATGAAGCCCCGTGTCCTTTAGACGATGCTCTTATGATTTAATGCCAGGGCGCACCAGAGGAACCTGTTGAAAAATCACTTTCCTGGATTTAGTTTTGGACAATAAAACACTGTCCAAACGTAATTAAAAAAAACCTTTTCTACAAGTCATTAACCTCTCGTGATACTTTTTAGGAACCACGCCATAAAGCTCCGAGTTTTCTAATGGGCACAAATCAAATGCAGTCCCACGTTAATTTAATTAAGGCGAGCCACCCAAATGTCCGGCCTCGGTCCAAATATTTGAGAAGAGCAATACTTTTCCCCCCTCCTCCAAGTTGATTAAAATATGTGATATTTCACATTAGTTTAGTTTTTATGGGCAGTGAGGTAATTCATTGTCAGTAAATGGCTTGTCAGAGTGCTCTGTGAGTGATGTAATGCTATGAAGTCTATCGTTTGAATTGCCCCTACGCCTATTAGAGGAAATCGACTTCTGGGCCCATTATTTGATTATCTTGCAGGAAGTTTGAAGAAGGCTATTGGCATCATGTTATTGGAAGAGATCACATTTTTCAGTTTTACAAGAGGGCGGATAGTATTATACTGCTTCTATGTTTTAAAGTGTATCATTAAAAAGGCCCATGTCCTTGGAATATATTTGAAAAAAACACAATTTTACTACTAAATGTTAACGTAACAAATACAAATACTTATTTGATCAAAGATATAACAATGGTTTTGCTCTTACCATATGCTTCTACAACATGCAAACACGTCCCTTCCAGTTCACTAATACCCTTTAATTAAAATGTGTCAGATTCCCTTTGCTGTGAAAAGCACTCGAACACGTTCCTCGGGTCCCGTACCAAGGTAGGACCCTAATACCTGGGCCTAATTAACACGCATTTAAAAGTCCTCGTGATGCAAATTACCGTTAACATCAGAGCAGGGGGTGCAGGGGGGTAAACGACAAGATGAGATCATTCGACTAATGCATATTTATCTCATGCTAATTGGCGTGCACGGCCAAAGAAAAGCGTGCACTTAATTAATTGACATGGAGGGGGTCGGAAATGAATTGGAGGCACTCAATCTGGAGAGAGAGAGACAACAACACGGAGAGGGGCGGTCGATGGAGACTCCACAAGAGGAAGAAAC
Source organism: Pseudochaenichthys georgianus (assembly GCF_902827115.2). Lineage (NCBI taxonomy): Eukaryota > Metazoa > Chordata > Actinopteri > Perciformes > Channichthyidae > Pseudochaenichthys > Pseudochaenichthys georgianus. Next base: position 15,371,399 of record NC_047519.1, on the reverse strand, counting down.
ACGTTTCGTTTCATTATTTTCAGGCACATCTTTTCAAATGTGTTTATATGATTAGTAATTTAAATTAGAATAAGATTAAAAAGAATCTGAAGGGACCTAAAATAATTGTAACATTTTCCTTTTATAGACGCAGACAGTTTAAAAACTATAAAAACGAACCAAATTCCCCTAAAAGAAATCATGATAAGATAATAATAATAATAATAATAATAATAATAATAATAATAATAATAATAATAATAATATACAATGACTCTATAGCAATATTCACATACAACAACTGCTAACAACTTTGTAATACTCTATTGGAAAAATAAAGTAATAAAATTCCGCAAAGTACAACAAGGGCCTTAAATAAATAATGCATTTTTTATTTGAGACAAATCACTTATCACTTAAATGTTTTGAAACATTGTAGCCAAGCATCTGCTAAAAGGATGTTGTGCTAATTTGGCATTAAAAGCATTGGCCGTGTATTTCTCTAACAAGTGGGACATGGTGCGTTTCCCAAACTGGCCCTTAACGTCCGTCCCGGTTAGTCACTGTGTGCGTCGCTAATGCCACATTTCAGAGTGGTTTTGTTAACAAAATAACTGTGTCTGTCCAACTCGCCCCGTGTAATTTGGTTTGTGTAGGTGGCCCTATGTTATAGGGGCCCTCAGACGCACACACACACACACACACACTCTCCCCCCCCTGTATCTCATTTGTTTACGGTCTCCGCTCTTTTAAAAGAGGAGGCATTGGACGCAGAAGCAGGACCTTTTTTCACGCCTGCCTCCCTCTCCTCCTCCCTCTCTCCCTCCCTCCCTCCCTCCCTCCCCTCTGTGCTCCGCCCGCTCCGGAGAATTAAAGCAGAAATGTTTTAAGCGCACTCAACACTCATCCATTTCAAGCCACAGATGGTCTTTTGAATGGAGCGGGGGTTCCCTTGTTGTGTATGCGTGTATGAATGTGGGAGTTTACCCTCGCTGTTAGCCTCCTCCTCTGTGCCCGGGCAGCCGTTTTGCTCCGTCGTTTCTTTCTCTTCTTTGTGCCTCCCAACTTTTTCTTTTGGAAACGTCTTTTGTGTCAAACCCACGGCCACTGACTAACTCTGCCTTCTGCTCATCTCCCCCATTTTAACCTCACACATCCTGCACAGACTGTGTGTGCGTGTGTGTGTGTGTGTGTGTGTGTGTGTGTGTGTGTGTGTGTGTGTGTGTGTGTGTGTGTGTGTGTGTGTGTGTGTGTGTGTGTGTGTGTGTGTGTGTGTGTGTGTGTGTGTGTGTGTGTGTGTGTGTGTGTGTGTGTGTGTGTGTGTGATGTGTTGCAGGGATAGAGACCATTACTAATGCAAATATAGACCACAGAAAGCTAATCCTGTCATAAATCTTTGGAAAGATGCCGTGCAAAGTTCACATACCAACTATATATCCTTAGAGCAGTATCATAATGATGACTTAATAGTTTAAACACTTATACACCGTTAAGCACAGTAACTGTTGGGTACCATGGGAACTGCATAGGGATGGTATAGTCGGAGGTTTCTAAGAGGAAAGCATTTTTAATTATGAAAAACTCCAATGAATTGTCATCCTTTATAAGACATACCATTTGCATTAAGCTGATATTTTGTATACTTCTTTAAATGATACAATATGTGTGCACGTATGTGTGTTAGTGGATTATATGTGGCACAATGTTCTTACAATATCTTTATCTCGAGGCCCGTGGAGAATCCGGCATTAAGGCAAACACATGCCCACTCAAATCAGTCAGGGTACAAAAAAGAAGAAAATCATTGCTACTGTGTGTGAAATTATAAAATGGGCACCTGTTCCTCACACACAGTAGCAACATAGAGGTCCCTCCCATAACATGTACGACCTCTCTGCTTATAGGAACACTGCAGCTGTCCCCGTTGGTGGTCCCAGTTATGTGTTGAACTTTTACATCATACGTAAAATGAACCCACATCATATTTGGCGTGCTATTGCCCCGTATAGGGTTGTTTTATAGCGTCACTGTCTGCATTCTTCTCAGACGTTGAGGGTAAGGTTTCCTCCACTCATGCGGCTGCCTACTGCCTTTTAGCCATGCATATTAACAGGGCCACTTTAGTAATAAGAGCGCGGCCCCTATGGCAAAGAGGAAGTTATTGCTTTTCTCTGTGCCACGTATTGGTCTTCGCTCTCCGTTAGCTCATCCTCTCCTCTCCGTAGGTGGCTCTGGTAATAAACACACTAGCTGTCTGTCTGTCGTGCCGTCTTGGCAGGTTGAGGCCTACTTAACCAGGCGAAACCGCTGCTCTTTTCTAAGTCCCTTTGAATGCCTCCCTTTGTCGGCGACACGCTACCATGTTAATGTCATGTACCGTAGAAATTGCTGTGGCTATGGCTATTAGCTTCGCCGCTAAAGTACAGAGAGTGACTGAGGGAGAGAGGCTGCCACAAAAAAACAACCCATAATTGCATTGCTGTGAAGAGGGTTAGCTCTTTTTTCTCCCCCCCCCCGACCACTTTCTCTCTCTCTCTTCTCGTCTCTCCGTATCTTTTCCTCGACACCCCCACCACCTCTGTCTTTCTCTCTTTCTCTTCCCTTTTTGTGTGTGCGATTTGTCCCTTAAGCCGGCGTAACGTCTCGGCCGAGGCCGCAGAATGTGGAGAGCAAATTGGAGGCAGAGCGTGAACAATGGAACATGCATCGCTGCTGGGGCATTCTTCTTCTTTACTGGGAACTGTGGGAGGGGTCGGGGGAGAGAATGTCAATCTGTAAGGAAACTCCAGTCCCGTAGACATCCAGATGTAGACAGTGAGTGTGCACTGAAGGGTCTTAATACTGGATATACACCAGCTGGTTACTATCCGGTTAGTTTGACTGGCTAACTTACTTTATTTTAGGTATTGGTGGGGTGAAAATACAATTTGGTTTTGTACAAATTAGAGGAAAAATACACAAGGAATCAGAGAATACAAACAGGATTCAAAATAAACACACTCAGAGGTGGTAAAGTTAGACTATCGTTATTTTTCTTTGGTTATTTTTGTTTTCTTTCGGGCTTTTTCCAATCGTCTCTTTTGTTCCCCCCCGAGGGTTATTCAGCGCAACAGAAGCTATGGGCCACAGAACTTAGATCTGGGATTATTATGAATGTTTGTATGCAAGTTTCCTTCCTCTGAAGCCAGATCCCAGGAGAGGGAGGGCACGACTGACAGGAAGACATGGAAAGAAACTAGATGACAGGGTAGAGAATATAAATATGTACAATGAGGAAACCTGACAAGAATAAATGACAGCAGGAAAGTAAACGTAACACAGGGCAGCAGGTTTTGAAAATAAAATCAGGCCCAAATAGAAAGGAGCAGGGCAGGACAGAAGGAAGCACAAGACCACACAGGACATGACAGCACACCGAATAATATCATCTTCAGCAGTCAACGTTTGCTTGCTTGACATTCAGCCGTACTTTAGCGCCTGGACCTTTGAAGCCAGACATTCAAAAGCAGACAGAAGCAAAAAGTAGAAAGAAAAGAGCAGCAGATGAGAAAAGAAGTCAAACACAGCACACAGAGGCGAAGAGAAGCAGAACAGCTTGTCTTCAGCGGTGAATAGCAGCGTGTATCGTTCACATTGAGTCAACAGATTAGCGACAGAGGAAGCTTAGCTATTCCTGGCCTCACTCGTTTGATGTTTCGGGAGGCCTAATTTGATTTTTCACCTCCTATTGTTTCAGAACTGTGTGCCCCTAATCCACTTTAAAGTGGAGACAGCTTTCATCCTCTCCTTCTCTCTCTCTCACTGTAGCTGCGTCCATTTCTTTTGTGACTCTCCTCTCTTCAACCAGTGCTCCACAGGCACATGGACATTCCGAGATTCACCGGATAAGTTGTCAGAGCAGTTTTGGGAAACTTTCAAAAGACAATACTAGTAGTTTATTTTTTAATTTAAACTTTTTAAATGAGCCTTTATTTTTTTACGACACAACCAAAATTAAATACATTATAAATCTCCTCAAAATAAACCGGTTGTTGGCAGAAAATATAACTAGATGTTAGCATAAGATGCTATAGCTTTGCTAGCATTAGCATGGTTATTTTTGTATCAACTTTTAGTGGTATAAATAAAAGAATAAAACTATATTAACACATTTGTATGTATTCAGTTATATATCAAACTTGTCTCATTACTTTTATAATATTCTGTCAATGATGGGGCTCCTGAGCAATATGAATGTGTTACTCTATGTAATGTTTTTGTTTGAAGTGTTGCAGCTGTCATGCATCCTCTAATCATTGGAAGTCTAGCTCTGATATATTTATGACATGGTGCTCACCAATGATTTGGTTTTACTCTTCAGTCTGTCCTCGGACATTTTGCATTCCTCGTGGTCCACAGAAAGAGTCTAAAGTGCAAAAGTAGCTTATTTGTAATTAAATACATTTCGGTTTCTTCTGTTTATTTTGCCCTTCGATATCAGTGCAAAGAAAAAGAAGATAAGTAAATACATCAGCCCCAGTGTGTCCTCTCTGTCTAACTTCCCGGAGTTGAAGTGCTCCAACAGTTCTTGATAGCCATAAAAGCCTTCTGGGTTGGAGGGGTTTTCGTTTTGCCCTAAAAGCGCCCCCCTCCACCAAGCCACCCCACCCCATTCTCCGCTGCAGGCTGTATTAACCCTGGAGAAAAGCCTCTGGAGAAGCACAAGAATGGTTGGAGAAAAGAAGAGGTGGAAATTGTCACCACAGAGAAACCCCCCCACCCCCCTCTTCCCCTCCTTCCCCCCCCCCCCAGTGAAAACAGCGAAATGACCAGCCCCTTGGCTCGGTGACTGCGCTCAGCTTGCTATAAGGGAGCTTAATGCACCCAACCCTCCACCCCATTGTCAACCAGCCCCCCCCCCCCAGCCCCCCACACCCGACCCCAAGCTAGCCCTTAAAAAGGGGCAGTTCCCCCCACCAGCACACACATACACATTACCAATGCACACACACAAAAACACTAGCCTTGAAAAGAGCCACACACATCAAGCCCTTTTGTGTGGGCTTCTTCTCCGAACCATTGACTGACTGACTGCTGCTGCGTGTACACCCTCCTCCATCACCTCCACACCGTCCCTCCAGCCTTTCTCTTCACTCGCAATCTATCCATCCTGCTCTTCCTCCTCTGCGTGCCGCCCCCCCCCAAAGTGGTTGGGAAGCCCTAAAACAGAGAAGTGGAATGAATAAAGACAGACGGACTGTTAGTGCGTGTGTTGTGTGGGTGACTCCACTGCTCGGTATTTAAAGAACCATCTGGGATAGTGTGTATTCAAACAAGCAGCATCAATAGGAAGTTAGGAGAGCTCCTTTGTCCCCTAGTCCTGCTTTCTTTCCTTCTTATCCTTACAATTCCAGTTTATCTCGGCATATTTGTTCTTTTTGTACACGTCCTTTATAGAACAATCAAGATTTGCTGTAATATCTGCTTTTTGTGTGTGTGTGAGAGTGTGTGTGATGGATTAGCTCTGTGAGGGGCTCAGCGGTGCACTGATATCTTTGCTCAGTGCTCACAGCATGATACACCAGATACTGGCACGTGCTCTCTCACTCACACTCACACACACACACACACACGCACACACACACACACACACACACACACACACACACACACACACACACACACACACACACACACACACATATGAGCAGGGATTTGGTGTCCAGCAGTGTGTAGACAACCCGGTGGTGAGCTGTCACTCTCTGTGTGTGTGTGTGTGTGTGTGTGTGTGTGTGTGTGTGTGTGTGTGTGTGTGTGTGTGTGTGTGTGTGTGTGTGTGTGTGTGTGTGTGTGTGTGTGTGTGTGTGTGTGTGTGTGTGTGTGTGTGTGTGTGTGTGTGTGTGTGTGTGTTTCCTTGTTCTTCTAACAGTCCTCTAATCCTTCCAGAGTGGCCCTGATAGGCCTAATGACACACATTGGGACACTACAGGGTGCAGCACCTGTGTGTGCGTGCGTGTGTGTGGTGTGTGTGTGTGTGTGTGTGTGTGTGTGTGTGTGTGTGTGTGTGTGTGCGTGTGTGTGTGTGTGTGTGTGTGTGTGTGTGTGCGCGCGCGCGTGTTGTGTGTGTGTGTGTGTGTGTGTGTGTGTGTGTGTGTGTGTGTGTGGGAACTATTACCACTTGCTGTGACACTTAAACATGATGCTTTTTCTTCCCTTACATGTTTTTTGTCCTTATCTTTTTGAAGTAAACGCTTAGCTAAACGATCGCTTTCTATTCAACATGCACTTTTCTGCCTATACTGCTTGTTAAAAATCCTATTACCGAACCTAGGAAAGATCTTTTTTTCATAAATGACCAAAGTGACTTTTTCGGCACACTCCAAAGCCACAGAATGGTCCGGGCCGCACACCATTAAATCATAAAGTGACCTCGGGTTGGGTCCGGCTCTGGCTGCTAACACACTTCAGAGAGCACGGACGTGTCGGCTCCTGGCACCGCAGCAGCAACATGACGCGACTCTGCCAGCACCAGCGACACCGCAGTCCCCAGCTGGAGCTGCTGCTGAACAGACAAAGACAGTGCTGTGTGTTAGATGTGTGTGTGCGACAGTGAGATCACCCCAGAGAGAGTTGTGATCGAGTTCACTCATCATCTGAGTTCTGAAAAAGCATCGAGCCTCTTTCAAACATGCACTTCAACCCTGGCATTATCAGGACACAACCCAACGGTTGGTCGAATGCAAATGTCCCAATTATTCAGACCAGACATTAGACAGACTTTACTTTGTCAGCTCCATAGTACAACGGTTGCCATCGTGGTGGGATGCCTTCACAGCGAACTATGCCCCTTTTGAATTGGGTTTATTACAGCTAGCCAGAAGAATACAACGTTTGCGACAACCTAAATGTCCAACTGGAGAAACCATGAGCTTTGGGGAAGTTAACATGGCTAGGTCCCTGACTGATTTTCAATGTTTCAAATATTTGTTTCCTCAAATATATATGTGTTGGTTAAGCATTAGCATTACTTGTCTGTTTTCCAATTTGTGTTGTTCTTTTTAGCAAATAGACATTTAGGTGTGCAATTAAATAATGTATTTACCATCCTGATCACTACTCAACTCTAGAGAACGGGACACCACTGGAAGTCTTTACAACAGAAGCCACACACACTGTCTCTCCATAGGAAGAGGACTTGTAAACTTAGAGCTACCTGTTAAAGGAAAAGGGTGTTTAACTCCGGTCTCGCCCCTGGCTAGTGGCTACCAAGCTAATGGCTTCCTGAAGAACACACTTATAAGAACACAACAAACAAAACAGGAACACTTAACTTCACTATCTTTATTTAATTGTAAATAAAACTAGAGAGTGGTTTAGTAGAATACAAATATTGTAGAATACTGGATCTTCATCTGATAGGAGGAAGCTTTCCTTATACCTCACACATCCATTCGGCTCTGTAAAAGTACATGGGAAGAACGAATGAAAATATAAAACAGCACATGTAACAGTGTGTGTGTGTGTGTGTGTGTGTGTGTGTGTGTGTGTGTGTGTGTGTGTGTGTGTGTGTGTGTGTGTGTGTGTGTGTGTGTGTGTGTGTGTGTGTGTGTGTGTGTGTGTGTGTGTGTGTGTGTGTGTGTGTGTGTGTGTGTGTGTGTGTGTGTGTGTGTGTGTGTGTGATGGGAGCAAAGTGAGGTTAGATTATAGGGTCTGGGCTCTGAGAGGGGGGGGGGGAGGCTCAGGGGGGGGCGGCACAGGGACAGCTAGTGACATGATGGGACTCCTAATGGTCATAATTGGCGGTGGCTTTGACAGCGACTATATGATAGCTGCACAATATACACAACTCTGACTCTGGGTGTGTGTGTGTGTGTGTGTGTGTGTGTGTGTGTGTGTGTGTGTGTGTGTGTGTGTGTGTGTGTGTGTGTGTGTGTGTGTGTGTGTGTGTGTGTGTGTGTGTGTGTGTGTGTGTGTGTGTGTGTGTGTGTGTGTGTGTGTGTGTGTGTGTGTGTGTGTGTGTTTTCATTTAAGACGAAATTTACACAAAATTGCTGCTAGGTTGTTGAACCACTTGTTTGTAACTGCCGCCTGTTTCTTTTTCTTTGCGTGTGTTTGTGTCAGATATAAATATTGTATAAACACAGTTGAGTTGGCTCTTGACAGGTGTAAAAGGTAGCAGTTAAGCTTGCTCTCCTCCTACCTGTTTTTTCTCTTTTTAATGTTGCTTAACGTCTCACACACTGACACACACTCGCACACACTCGCACACACACATGACAGTGGTACCACTTTCAGCAGCTGCCTTTTATAGGGACTTCTTCAAAATGGAAATAACTGCTCAACAATGCATCAATCCCTCCACGGTAGTCTGTCCATCTGGCACCTTTACAATTTGAACATAATTTATTGTATTTTATATTTTATATTTTATATTTTATGTATGTAACTTTTGATTTTAAAAGATGTTGCGTTTGTTAGGCCCGACAATGCTTTGTGACCACATGGGGATGTTGTTTTACAAGGAAGTTCATGTGTTGCATACTGAGGGGTTTGGTCTACAGCGGGTCAGCAGGAATGGTAAATGTGGAACAAATCTGTCCGTTTATCATATTGTTGGGTTTTGCGAGCCTCAACGTAATAGAGAGAAAGACCTAGATTCAGAGAGCAACCAACAAAGCAGAGCATCTCTTGCACCTGAACGAGCAGTGTGTCTGTGTGTTTGTGTTTGAGCCAAAACGCTCCCTCTGATCTCAGTTCAAAGGCAGCAGGGAAGAAGCTCAAAGTATTCTGGGACCCGGGGAGAGATCGAGAGTAGAGGTAAAGTAAGGAATGGTGAATGACACAAAGAGTCAAGGAGAGTAGGAGATACATGCGGCACAGATTCCCCAGGGCAGGCCAGTCATTCAGAACACAGATGATACAGTCTGTCGGTTCAAAAGCCGCTCTTTGATCAATGACATCGCATTTCATCTTGTTTTATTGTACATGGCATCAGCTGTTTTATAGTCTTGAGACCATGTTCAATTCTTGATAAGATTCATCTAATATGGCTTCTAGAATGCGCAGATCTTCGTCCAGGACATTGATGGATCATGAAATGCTTACAAAAGCAAAACATAACTAGTGTTTCCATCTCGTGATACCGATCCAAGATGTACTAGATGCTTCCTAGGTTCCATCAAAATCGGGCCAGTCACCATTGGAAAGAAATCTTAGAAAAATAAACCAGTTTTCCTTCAACTCAATTGTAGCAAACCTTGATGCAATGGAATATTTAAACCACACATGTGCAGTTCAGATCCTGGTCGTTTAGAAATATTGAAATTAAGCAACATTTCAATAGTCTAGAATTGTCAAATAAGGATTCTTCCTTTGCTACATCTACATTTGAAGTGAGCTTTGAAAAACTCACAAAAGAGCATTAGTTAATGCCATTGAAAGTCAATGGGGGTAAGATAGGCTGCAGTACTTGATGCTATTAGTAAGACAAACCCCTGAGAGCTAAGGCCTTAACGTCAGACACAGCACTTTTACCCGACTGTGCACCTGTGTGTGTGTGTGTGTGTGTGTGTGTGGTGTGTGTGTGTGTGCGTGTGTGTGTGTGTGTGTGTGTGTGTGTGTGTGTGTGTGTGTGTGTGTGTGTGTGTGTGTGTGGTGCGTGCGTGCGTGCGTGCGTGCGTGAGTGCGTGTGTGTCTGCGTGTGTGTGTGTGTGGTGTGTGTGTGTGTGTGTGTGTGTGTGTGTGTGTGTGTGTCTGAGTGTGTGTGTCTGAGTGTGTCTGAGTGAGAGAGAGGAAGAGTCTGATGGTCTTAACAGTAAAACTAATAGTGGATGACTGCCTTAGCTGGAGGCTCACTTCTCTGTGAAGTTTCCAGCTGCTTCCCAAAGACACACAGAGCTCACATAGAAAACTCCGAACGCACACACTCTTCGGAAAGTCAAACATAAAGCTACAGATTTTAAAAAGTAAAACAGTAGAAAAAGGAAAGAGATAATATCATGTGGCTCAATGACGTGATATAAATCTCTTTTTTTCCCATCGATGTGAGTCATCTTCACTTTTAGGGATCTCTGGGGTTCCTTATGATAGATGGAGTTTAGGGAGAGAGACATGGGACACAAGGGAAAACAATTTGGAGAAATGTACGCCTTTGTTCGCTGCAGTTTGTGGAGCATTTTCAAGGTTTTATGGCCCGCTGTCTGAGTCCATTTCCTCTCATTTTATTTCATTTAGGGTTATAGTTTCTCAACTCATAGTTTATTTTGAAAAGACATTCACCATCAAATACTGCGTCGCTCATGCCGGTTTAGCTGTCTGTGTTTGTCTGTCATAAAGTTGAAGGTTAAATGCACAGTTGGCCACTAAAACATGCAGACAGTCTTTAGGTGTGTGTGTGTGTGTGTGTGTGTGTGTGTGTGTGTGTGTGTGTGTGTGTGTGTGTGTGTGTGTGTGTGTGTGTGTGTGTGTGTGTGTGTGTGTGTGTGTGTGTGTGTGTGTGTGTGTGTGTGTGTGTGTGTGTGTGTGTGTGTGTGTGTGTTTGTGTGTGTCCCACCACTAAACAATGATGGTCAATGTTTTTTGTCTGGCTGGGGGTGGGCGGCTGGACACAGGTCTACTCTTCCTTCCCCCTGCACACACACACACACACACACACACACACACACCACACACACACACACACACACACACACACACACACACACACACACACACACACACACACAAACAGACACACACACGACAGGTTATGTCAGTTTTTGTGGGAGGAAGGTGTCACGGGTCAGTGCTTAAAGGCCAGGTCTGCTTTTTCATTGGTCGACCCCTACTTCCTACTTCCTGGATGACCCGGTACCATCTGGGGAAGTGATTGGTTGAGAAGAAGAAGAAGCCTCTTGAGTAAGGGTTGAGCGGGGTTGTCGCTGGTTACCCCTCTGAGGCCTGTCACTCCAATGAGTCGTAGAGCCGCTGCTAATGATCAAACCAGCCTAGTCACGAACATTTTCACCTTCCTGCCTTTCAAAGGGTTCAATCTGTCCGTGGGATTTTAAGGGGGGAAATGACATTAGTGAAAAGAGGGAATGGTACGGGAAATATGTGGAAGAGAGAAAGGAAGGACAGAACATAGACGAGATTAAAACACAGAAAAAAGAAGATAAAATGATGACAGAAGAAGAAAGAGGGAAGGAGAGGAGATGAGAACATAGGAGAGTAAAGGAAACAATGACAGAAGATGTGATTAAAGAATATAAAATGAAAGAGAAGAAAGGAGAGAAGACCACAGTTGAGGAAAGGAAATGAGAGAACATAAGAGGAAATGCCATATTTCCTTCATATACATATATTAACTTTCCCTTTCTGTCATCTCTACCAACCTTCCTTCCCTTTTTCCTATTCCCTTCATCCATGCTTCCTCCACTTCCACTTCACCTCCTTCTTCCTTTGTCCTCACCTCTTTCCACCCCTCCCTCTCTCCCCTCTCTCCATCTTGTACACTCCTCTACCTCCTTCCTCTGCCCTTCTCTCCCAGTCTCTCCTGTTTATGAAGGCAAATTTATAGGTCTACCAGGAGCTGTTAGCTGGAGGTGGCCTCCGCTGCTCAAACCACAACAAGGCTGCCCCCTCCACATGGAGCAGAAACAGCCTGGCCTCACTGGGTTATTTCCATCACCGCACATTACACGTGATGGTACACTCACACCTCCTATTATCTACTAATGAGCATCCCTGTTTTCTTCCTGCTTTCCCCTTTGGATCTCGCCTCGCTCCATCATTCTCCTGATGAGTGGTCGGGTGGTTCTTTTTTTTTTAACTTTATATTGCATTTGTTTTTTATTGGTCTACAAGGAGCAGTTAGCCTGTGGTGGGCTCCACCTTTTAAGCAGCACATGTGTTGTACTCTTTTTCACACACTGCTATTATAAGTCTGTACATAGCAGTAGCATTAATGTAGTGTGTCCTCCCTGCTGGCATTTGTCTTGTTTCATACTTTACTGAAACACTGACTATATGTTAAAGATGTCAGATTCAATTTCATGAGACGACGAAGACTCGTTCATTTTTTTTAACGCAATGTGTCACACGCACATACACAGACCTTCCAATTGACTCCCATCATCCTTATCGTCATGGAGAGTGGTGTGTTCCCGTCATAACAGAAGGCTGTTCACTCTGGTGGCCTTCTTCCCACATTAGACAGTCAAGTAGCCGCAGAATGGAGCGAGCTTACTGGATAGGAAGTAAAGCTGGTCATTCA
>NC_047519.1:15346688-15354188 GCF_902827115.2 Pseudochaenichthys georgianus | reverse complement strand
CCATTGAAGGACGTCTGCATTCTCCGAGTCCTATGGCTGAAGCCCATTGTAGTTTGGAAGTCAAAATGTCAATGATCGTTGGTTCAAGTGGTTCTCTTAGGACTCTACCCGGGTAGTGTTCCAGCTGCATATTTCTGCATTTAGGATTTTAAGATTAATTAGGAAAAAAATCCAGGAAAAAACAAATGAAATGTTATGATAATCTTGAGGGTGTGGGGGTATTTGTGATGATGGATTTTGGTGGCGAGGCGTCTTCTATCCTGATTATGTATCTCTATGGTTCCTTATTATGATCAATTTGTGTTCAAACAATGCTCAATAAGTGGTACCCAGTCACTAATGAATTCAAATGAAGTCGTGATCACACCCAACTGGACGAGAGGTCGTGACTGACAGGTGTGTGAGCCAATAGCGTGCAGGTGTGAATCCCTCCCTTAGGAATAGAGCAGTCCTAATCAAGCCTTTGTAACACACTAGTTCCCGTTAGCTCCCAGGGGCTAATTAGCATTCTAATTACTGATTGCAAATGAGAGCTGCGTTGATTGTGTTCCGCCTGTGAGTGGAGAGCCTCGAGAGAGAGACACACACATACACACACATACACATTAGCACATATGCATCTCACACACGTACACACTGTCATACTCGCACACACTGAGTGATCATCGTTAAGAGGCTTATCATGCTCGTGTTCCTCTGCGCATTTCCAGTACCCTCTCATCTACGGTGTCTCATTAGGATCATAATGCAGTGCATACACACACTGGTCGGAACACGTGCACACACACCTACACACATGCGGCGATGAACATGAAATATGGTAATAAAGAAACAAACATAAAACATTATATACTGCCAAAGTGTTGCTCTTGTTCCTACCAATTAACACAGCACTGATTTACTGCTCTGTGGGACAAGGCATGCATCACACACACACATACACAGTAATATATCTGTATGTGTGAAAATAAGAATAATGAAGTAAATATACCTTTAGCATGACAACAAGGTGTCCATTTTTGTCTGTATATTTGTGTGAGTGAATAAGAGACGGGGAGAAGCATAGCCAGCGCGGGGGGAGTAGATAAGAGCAAACTCACCAACAGCCAATCATCATGTTATGCTGCTCAGTTAGGTGCTTTAACAAGCCTCCTCTAAGCTGCACTTCAGTCCAGTGTCTGTGTGTGTGTGTGTGTGTGTGTGTGTGTGTGTGTGTGTGTGTGTGTGTGTGTGTGTGTGTGTGTGTGTGTGTGTGTGTGTGTGTGTGTGTGTGTGTGTGTGTGTGTGTGTGTGTGTGTGTGTGTGTGTGTGTGTGTGTGTGTGTGTGTGTGTGTGTGTGTGTGTGTGTGTGTGTGTGTGTGTGTGTGTGTGTGTGTGTGTGTGTGTGTGTGTGTGTGAGTGTGTATATGTGAAACAAACACGTCTGTGCTGTGTGTTGGTTGCTGGAGACAGTTGTATAGTTGTTCTCCTCCTACTCGTGTTGCCTTCCCCCTATAATCCCTATGGAGGTATCTCTACATTCATAGGGTGCCTCAGGATGCCAGCAGTCATAGGGTTAAGGTGAGGGGACATTGTTCCTGCCTGGTCATCAATTCAAACTAGTTCTCCTTTTGTATTCCACATATCCACATACTCAAGAGGACAATGATATCAACGCAAACACACACAAAATAGTTTTGACAAATGTATTTGAATACATGTCAAATGCAACAGATGTTTTGTGATTCTAGGTATGCAGTAGAGCTACCAGACATTCGATACAGTACATACTTATGGATTACATGTTACACAAACTTATCCAGGGAAGAATTGCACATTTGATTGATATCAAATAAAAAAATCATAGTAATGAAACTGCCTCTAATTTGTATACAATATGATGTTGTTCTATTATGAACCGTAATTAAATGTTGTGTTTTTATATATCACTTTACAGATGGTTTTGAATATGAACATAATTTGTTACAATTATTACAAATATGTTTTTTTCATCCTGTATCGTGTCGTTGCAAGGACACCATTTAATAGGAATCATTTGAAGTTCATTTCCTATCAAACCCACACCCTTAAAAACACACACACAAAGTGTCCCCGGTGGTATTATGTTGTCACAGATTGTTCTGACCATGTTCTGTGTACAATTGGTGGAGAATAAATTAAAAAAAGGCAACAGTGAAATTGGAGACTCTTTCTCACTCTCTCTGCCGGTGTGTGTGATGTGATTGATGCTCGGCAACCGGTGTTTACTCTTGTTGGTCAATTGAAAACCCAGCGTGGCAGGCTGGGAAAGCACAATGGGGAGAGGAGCTAAAGTGGCGGTGTGAGGTGCTGAACACTGACACGGAGACAAATAGATAGAAAGCTGTTAGAGAGGAGAAGACACAGTGGGTGGGAGGGAGGGAGGGAGGGAGGGACGATGAGCCAGACACAGACTACGCTGAAAGGGAGCATTAGATTTGATTTCAGCAGCACAGGAGCAGAAAAAAGGAAAGGGATGGTTAAAGAAGAAGACAAAGCATTGAAAGATAGTAAACAACAGCTAATAAGGGCCCCCGATGTATCCATCATTTGAGTGATGGATGGAAAAAGGCAGATGGTCTAAGTAACAGACAGAAAGAGATATAACGAGTAGTGAGAAAGAGCGATAGGAGAGTGGGAGGGCTGGAGGAGTGGAGATGCTGGTCATCCTGTCAGCAGGCCTTTAAATGAAAGGCGACAGTGTGTGTTGGGGAGAAGATTGGAAGGCATTAAGGCCTGGCATGTCCTGTGACACCCTAAGAGGCAAGGGGACGGAGAAAGAGAAAGGGAGAGAGAGAGAGAGAGAGGCCAATTGAATTCTTCTACCAAGTGCCCACTTGTCCATGTTAAATCTCTCAGTGCATGAGAGTGTGTGTGTGTGTGTGTATGCATTCCTACAGTATATGTGTGTGCCTTGATCCCTGTGTGTAGACGTGTGTGCGATGCTGAAAGGTGAAGTGATTTAGTGAGAACAGAGGGAGGATCTATAACGGCCATGCTGCCCTCGCCTTTGTTCACCACCAAAGCCTGAGCTTATCGGCTGCACAGATTACTGCCGTATCGATGGCACCTCCTGTGTGTGTGTGTGTGTGTGTGTGTGTGTGTGTGTGTGTGTGTGTGTGTGTGTGTGTGTGTGTGTGTGTGTGTGTGTGTGTGTGTGTGTGTGTGTGTGTGTGTGTGTGTGTGTGTGTGTGTGTGTGTGTGTGTGTGTGTGTGTGTGTGTGTGTGTGTGTGTATAAATGAGAAGACTAGAAAGAAAGGAGAAACATTGGCAAATAGGAATACAGTATTGTCTGTGCTTAAGACTATAGAACATGACTTATAGACCGTAAGGCATCACATCATTCATTGAGTAGTTTGAAAGTGATAGCAGTTCACGACCCTTTCCTTCGTCTCTTGCTTCCCGTCGTGTTGTCTTCAGGCCTAACATATGAGCCAGGACAGAGGAAAGAACCACCATCATCCCTTTACCCCATCCTCTACATTTCAAATCTTTGTTTGCTCGGTCCTTCTTTGCCCACATTCTTCGGAACTAGATTTCTTCCCAAGTTCTTCTACGGTCAAACCGTCTTCTCTTTCCGAACTTGATATTTCTTCGATTCAATCCTTCCAAACCATATCGAGCTCAACCCAACTCTTTGTGAACCCAAAAGTGCGTACTTCTTGTGTTCTTACCTTCATCCAAGGCTGAAACATGGTAGCATCCAGGATCCTGAACTCTTTTTTTTACTAAGGCATACTTTGCCGCATAATTCTATTAAAATAGTATAGGAAAACTATAGCAACTGTGTTCTGTGTTATAGGAGTGTACGCAATACCAACGGGAAGTGTCTGAACTCTACTTTGGCATTGATGTAAGAGCACAGCTCTGGAAACTCCTTCACCCCAACGCTCTGTAATGTGGAAAGGGAACAGAACAACAATGACGAAGAACTAAAGTGTGTGGGATGACAGCCCAAAGGACCGACTGTACGGTTCAGACTGGCAATGATGCTTCCTCCTTTATCTTCTCCATTTATTTCTTCCGTTGAAAAGGTTTATTTTCTCCCTTTTTTTCTTTTTACAAGGCAGACCTGTCCATTGATGAAATGGACAGATATTTGACACGTATAATCAAGACATCAAAATGTACACATTAGCCAGACTGGCCCTCCTCAAAGCACTCAGCGTTGACGGGCTTGGAGATGCTCATTTCCTTGTTTGACCACAATGAAGGCACCTTAGTGTGTGTGTGAGGAGGGAGGGGAGGGGGGGGGCTCAGTGAGAGTGTGTGTTTCTTAATAGAAGGTGGTTAGAGGTGTCACCCTGCACCCATTTTAATGTGCTCCACAATTACAGCTGTCATTGCTTGAAGATAATGTCTCGGGCTGTTTTTTTCTTTCTGTTTTGCCACACACACACACACACACACACACACACACACACACACACACACACACACACACACACACACACACACACACACACACACACACACGCACACACACACTAAAGAGGTGAAATATGGTAGACACGAACAGGCCCTTCCTCATAAAAAACGACTCAACGACCTCCATCACCCTGCAGTGTGTGTGCGCGCATGCACTAAAGATGCAAGAGGGCTATGTGGGCTATGCCTCTGCGTATGAATTATTATAGTGTGTGTTTGTCAAGACGTATGTCTGTGTGTGGGCATTTGTGTGTGTGGGACAATATTTGCTTTGTCGAACGAGCCCCTTGGTGAGAGTCAGGGCAGTAGAGCTGCTCCAGTGCTGTTAAAACGCCGTAACAACTGCACACTTTAAGACCAAGACCTGTTTTCTGTAAACAGCCGGTACATAATATCGTTCAAAGATGTGACATGCCTGCACGCATCACCTTTTACTACCCAGTACAGTCTTCTCTCTCATTTTATCTCTGATCCACGATATTGATTTTTTTGTGGCACAATTTTGAGAAATATTGAGGAAAATACTCTATGCCTGGACACACAGCGTCTTATCTTATGTCTCAGTGGGGGGGGGGGGGCGAAGAGAGAGAAAGGCTGTTCTCGATGATCACACATTTTGCAGGAACTAAAGAAGTTGCTGTCTGCTAACAAATGGAACTAAATAATAGATACTGCATAAACAGACAAGTTTGTTTAGCTGAGAGGCTCTTTACAGCTGATTGTACTCATCCTTAACAGTCAGAGTTCTGCTTAGGTATTGAGTGTATTTATCCTACGCTAAGATGCCATACCTCAAAGCCTTTAAAGTACCATATGAAGTCCATTCTTGACCCTGCAAAGGTCCCTTGGAATTGACTCAGGTGTGACGTTAGTTTGTGTTGGCACCATTGGTTCTGTTGGGGAGCTGAAGTGAGGCAAGGCATTGCAACAATACACAGGCATCACATCCTTAGAATATTCCCGGATTTTTTTATTTAACACGTTTTTTTTTCTGGAGGTGATTCTCAGTACCGGGAAGGTCTGGGAAGGTCTCGTTTTTTTTAAGTTAAAAAAAAAAAAGGAATCATTCAAATGTAAATGTTTAAAACCATACTTCTTAAATCCTAACATCTTAAACCCTGTATTCTTTTTCTATTCTATTCTATTTAGACGTTCTGTCATTTGATCAGATTCTTTGTTTCTATACTTCTTTCTTTTTCTCTCTCTATCCTTCACCCCATCACCAGGCTGCTAAATGGTGTGTATTGACTTCACCTCCTCAATATCTGACCTCTCTGTCATAAGCAGGGTAACCCCAGGCTCTCAAGGCTCTTTGTATACCCCTCTCTCTCTCCGTCGGACTCTATCCCCGCTACCTTGCTCTACCCTGTCTTTGAGTGCTCCATAGATTGGTAACATGACCTCTAATTCTCCCGAGACGAATATGTGCACACGGACAAAAATGAGACGTACGACAAGAAAAAATGGTCTGAAGAAGAATCGACTCGGTGGCGTTTTAATGTCACACATTTAAGGCGATGATGGGAGATTACACATGGTGCACGCAGACACACACACACACACACACACACACACACACACCAAAAGCCAAATGTGTGTGTGTGTGTGTGTGTGTGTGCGTGTGCGTGCGTGTGTGTGTGTGTGCGTGCGTGCGTGCGTGTGTGTGTGTGTGTGTGTGTGTGTGTGTGTGTGTGTGTGAAATCAAATCTCTCAAAATCTCAATTCTGGCGTCACGGAGCTGAAGACGCAAACACAGATGATCAGCTACTCGCACATACGCACATTACATGCTTGCACGCTTACACATATGCGAACACATGCCATTTACACAAACACACACACTCACACACACACACACACACACACACACACACACACACACACACACACGTCCATGCAGATGCACACATGGAGGGGTAACCCTGGTAGATTTATCAGTGGAGGTCTGCAGCACAGTGGCTGCCTTTCTCATTTCATAGGCCACCGGGGCAGAACAGGCATGAGCTTGTTCAAATCCAACCCAGCAAGACCAACACACACACACACACACACACACACACGCACGCACACACACACACACACACACACACACACACACGCACACGCACTTTCTGTTTAGCGGCTTAACAGATGCCAGACAGAATCGGTGGAGAGGAAGAGGGAGGAGAGGGATAGAAGAGGGGAGACAGAAACAAGCTGGTGGAAGGAAGAAGGTGAAAAAGGAAAAAAAGGAAAAAGGTATGGAGCACTTCTGAAGAGGGAGACAAAGAGAGGGAGAGGAGGGTCGACACAGACCAACAGGTGCATAAGGAGAGGAAGAAGGTCATGCAGGTTCTTCAACACAAATACAGAGATATCATGTATGTGAACAGCTGGATGACTGATTCATTCTGCCCTTGTTGAAACACACACACACACACACACAAAATGTAAGCGAGCTAGGAGAGGGAAACCAGGGGGAATGTGAGTGCACTGTATCCGAGGCATTTTGTTTGGTGTGTGTGTGTAGCGTGTGTGTAGCGTGTGTATGCACATTCTCGATGGAGAAAATCTGTGTTTTCAAGTGCAGCACCGTAAGACCGACATTTAATTGGATTCTTTGGAAATGATGCAGGCGTATTGGTGTAATGGCTTGCTCATGGTGCGGTTGGAGTGAGTCCCCGTAACAATACCTAGTGCCTCGTTAGCTTGGCAGACACACACACACACACACACACACACACACACACACACACACACACACACACACACACACACATGCTAAAGAGTGTGTAACAAGCGGCCAGACCATGGGTGGGTTTGAAGCTTTGATGAAGGAATCTATACGCTGAAAATGGCTACTGTCTGCAAAGAGGGGTCGCTGGGAGGACAAATGAGGACACGTGCACACACAGACACACACAGACACACACATTGTATCATCTAAGACACCTTAATCCTGCTCAGATAAGATATTTCTGGGTGAATTGTCCTTTAATATTGAAGTTAAAATGCTGAGTGAAGTAAAATACTGCCAAGCCCTTTAGCAAACACCAGAGCTCCACAAAGAATGT
>NC_047519.1:15291688-15341688 GCF_902827115.2 Pseudochaenichthys georgianus | reverse complement strand
AGTTTCTTTCTATTTTCCTGCTCAAAGACGAACAAAATCTCCTTGGCGAAGTGAATACCCATCAATGTAAAACCACTTCACTCATTTTCAGTTTTATAACTTCAATATTGTAGTGCACGGCCGCTGTACCTGTTTCCAATGGATGTTTAGGATCTTGATAGATTCAACAGCAGATTAGGGCTTTTTCCTCCCCTCCCTTTTTTTCAGATATTTTCAATATGGTTCACAAAAGTTCATATGTGTTGGAAATAATTAAAACCACCCTATTCACTGAGAGGAAAAACAGATCTCAAAACACACTTATAACACCAATCCCTTTCTCCCCCCGATTCACATCCCATCATGCCCCGAGCCTTGCTCATGTTCAGCCATCAGCTCAGCGCCACCCTGCCTGCCTGCAGCCCTGCCCGTCCCCTGGCTGGCCCCTCATGTTGTGACTCCTG
Source organism: Pseudochaenichthys georgianus (assembly GCF_902827115.2). Taxonomy (NCBI): domain Eukaryota; kingdom Metazoa; phylum Chordata; class Actinopteri; order Perciformes; family Channichthyidae; genus Pseudochaenichthys; species Pseudochaenichthys georgianus. The sequence continues at coordinate 15,341,245 of NC_047519.1, read as the reverse complement.
ACAACTTCTCCAATTTGCTCTGCTGTGTGAAGAGGCAGGGAGCACATTGATATCTTCCCACCTACACACACACACACACACACACACACACACACACACACACACACACACACACACACACACACACACACACACACACACACACACACACACACACACACACACACACACACACACACACACACACACACACACAGGCTCAATCTCTCCCCTGCACAGTTACACAGTCACACATACACAGTCACACTTCTCATTGGTCACACACACTAAAGTCATCAATATCCTTCCATTTATAAATGATCTGGCCCCGGGATAGAGTTTCAAACCTGCTGGGCCCTTCTGCCCCCTGCATGTCACACACACACACACACACACACACACACACACACACACACACACACACACACACACACACACACACACACACACACACACACACACACACACACACACACACACACACACACACACACACACACACACACAGTCACACTCCTCATTGGTCATTGATTGCCTTCTCAGATTTAACACAGCTCCATCCGTTGTTTAAGCAGCAGTGGGGACCTCTGTCCATGTTCATCCCTCTGAGTGTGTGTGTGTGTGTGTGTGTGTGTGTGTGTGTGTGTGTGTGTGTGTGTGTGTGTGTGTGTGTGTGTGTGTGTGTGTGTGTGTGTGTGTGTGTGTGTGTGTGTTTTCTGCAAGTTAAGCACATTTAGCTGCACAGTGAATGAAGGTCAAAGGGCAACCCCGTTTTGTATGCAATGTTGTTGTTAAGTTAGCAGCAAAAAGGAAGGAAACCCGAGCGAGAATACATTCAGAGAGACACTGTGCATCTGTGTGGATGATCTATCTCTTCACAGTTTGATAGCATTGGATTTGTAGAACCCTGCAGTCAAAACATGGCCCGGGATACCACACTGAGATCCACATGTCTTGCCTGTTTGTCTTCACTATGATTGTGTGATGGACAAATGACTGCCCGGTGTTTAGGAGTAGTACTAATGCCGCAACTTACAAAAACAATTGTGTGGGTGAGAACTCTCTCCACAGCGAACTTTGGGATTTAGCCTTGCAGACCATTTACATTCACAAACACCTTTATAACACACTACAGGAAAGGGGAATTCCCAATACGCAGAATGGGGCCACTTTAATTTGAAGTGTAAAAGACATCGAAAAAAGGAAATAAACACACATATTGTGTGATTATACTTGTGAAATGTGCATCATACTCTTCCAATTACGATATCTCTAAAGCAACTTGAGGTGGATTTAAAGTGGATATTTGGAGGCTAACATGAATCTGGAAATACAATCCGACTGTGGTCATATCGATGGCCTCATGATGCAGGTCATAGTTCACCACAAAATCACTGCAAACATGTGCATAATTACCATAAAGCCACACATTGTTTCCTGAATAGCAAACCCCCTACTCTCCTCACACTCCGGTGGGCCGAGTCTCGCTGTGGATTCCTTAAAACCTGATCCTGTCTAAATTTGCAGGCCTTTCCTCATTGATTTCCCCGGGTGAAAATAAGAGGATAGGAAAGCATGTTAGACGTCTCCGGAATCAGAGCCAATCCATTAGCAACGATCAATACACTGGCAGAGGGGGAGAGAGAGGAAGAGAGGGAGGGAGGGAGATTTGAGTGTTGACAAAACCAAATAAATATAGACGTGCAAAGAGAGCAGAAATCAGATTAGTGCTGAGAGAATCTAAGCACAACACTTTTAACCCCTAACCTAACAATCTGTGTTTACACCACAGTAAGGAGGGGAGGGGGGAGATAGAAGTAGGGAGGGAGGGAGGGAGGTTGCGGTCGCGTGGAGAACGTCTGTTCCCGACTTGAATTTAACAAGGTTTTTCTGTGTTGCTGGATGGCATTAAAAAACTGTACACCCTCACACACACATACACACACTCCCAACACGACACACATTTAACTGTTGACATGCATACTATTCACATAATTACTGCGGTGCAGAATAATGTGACTTTGGATTTACGGTCATCTTGCGGTGCTGTGAAATAAGTCCTTTTTCATATAAAGATCATTACCTCGTTGCAGAAAAGCCGAGTGTGGAAATACACGCAATATGTCGCTTAGTGATGTTTCTGATATTGTCTCGTTCTCTTTTTTTTCATGTCCTGTTCATCTTCTTTTGGCTTCTTCTCCCAGGTAAGTCTAACTTTTGTGTCTCTTATTTGTCCTGCGATAAAAAAATGACACTTTTGTTATAAATTGGAAGCTTTCAGAGTCAAAGATTACAAATAAATCAGAGACTCAAAGCGGAGCACGCCAGAACGACCCTGACACCCTCTAAATTAACACATATAATGCCCTTTAAATCAAATGGAACACATGGAGATTACACACAGCAGCAACATGAGGAGAAACTGCACCTATACACGCTATATGCTACGCAATGACTCATGCAAAGGACCCCACCCTCTATGTTTCCCTCTCATACACACATCATCATCGCTGTAATCATTATCAATGATATATTGGCGTTCCCTAAATTGAACATATGGTCTTTGCATACAGCAGCGTTGTTGCAATGATGCCAGTATGAGAGTATTAGTACAAACTAAGTGTGTGTGAGTGAGAAACACAGAGAACAATTCAGACAGTCCTTTCTTCTACTCCTTCATGTTGAGGTCCCAAGAAAACACACACACACTGATACACACACATATGATCTGGTGCTACGCAGATGGAGGCATAACCTGGCAGAAAATAACTGGCGCTGATTAAATATTTAGTCGTCACTGAAGTGTCACGTTGTGGATGTTTGTTCTCCTGCTGCAGCAGTGATGCTTCTCACCAAATAGAAATGATTTGGAAAAGATTTGGCTTGAAATATTTATTCAAATATATGGCTTCTTACAACTCAAATGCTCAGTCTTGGCATTCATTCCTATCGATTATATTAACACCCTACCTCCCAAGTACATCTCCCTCCCATACTAGCTTTATACAGTACAGTACATGTTCACGCAAACACAGGGGGGTGACGCTACCACCAGAGCACTTCAGTAACTGTGTTTGGCATCATGTGTGAGCAATGGCTAACGTTAAAAAAGAGATTTTTTCTTAAAAATAATAGATTGTTGTTTTTGGAAATGTTTCCTTTCCCGCCATATTTAGATGAGAAAATCTAAAGGACGAACTAGCTTGGCCAGTGTAAAGTTCAACAATATAGCAGAACCTCTAAAATACACTTATTGACAATAAGATCGGTTTGATTGGTCGGCCTAATGACTTTCCGGGGTGTTGTCAGGAAGTCAAGTGTGCGCCAAGTTGTGTTTGGTCACGGTAGCAACAGAACCCACGGTAACTCCCACATGTTACTTCATGATTGTTCAAGACCCCTTGGCGTCAAATTCGAATGGTCTTAAACACACGTTGGGAGTTCAAACCAATTCACTTGTCATTGTCCTTCCGGTTCAAATGAATACTTTTGTAATATTACTTGAAATAACTCCACCTTACAACTGTTACTCGGTTGTTTTAGGACTGACACCTAAATTGCTCTTGCACATCAAGTCCTTTTCTTTTTTGCAATGTGCACTCAAACACTTAAATACACATGTCCAACAAGCACACGTCTACCCACGTGCATCATCACAGCTGAACGACCACAGTTGGCAGCTGATTGACTGACAGGTGAATAGCTTCAGTAACAATCGGCCACTGTGTGTGTGTGTGTGTGTGTGTGTGTGTGTGTGTGTGTGTGTGTGTGTGTGTGTGTGTGTGTGTGTGTGTGTGTGTGTGTGTGTGTGTGTGTGTGTGTGTGTGTGTGTGTGTGTGTGTGTGTGTGTGTGTGTGTGTGTGTGTGTGTGTGTGTGTGTGTGTGTGTGTGTGTGTGTGTGTGTGTGTGTGTGTGTGTGTGTGTGTGTGTGTGTGTGTGTGTGTGTGTGTTTATGTCCCCTTTCTGGAACAGGAGAGGTCTGAACAAGTGTCTGGGGTTGACTTTGGTACACACACTCAAACGCTCTCAAACCCTCTGAAAATAGATGGCCATTTTCCCCCCTCTGGAAGAAGATAATCGCATTCAAGCGATCGTTATGCACTTCCATGTAGTTCCCGTCAAACAGTTATATTGAAGAGTGAAGAGGCGTTCTCCTCAGCTCTGACTTTGATGGATGGTTCCCGATTTAAACGCGAAAATACTGATGTCATTACCTACAGATTTGTATTCAATCATCGTCGTGTATTCAATCCGTCGCCCCCTTTTTTTTGTTCCTTATCCTTACCCTCGAAAAGTTGGTTTGTACACAGAACATTATTCTCAGTTGAATTAGCCGCCTCATTGCACTTGGACTTCAATCGAGCTGCCAGAGTGTGTTTGTGACATCGTTTGCCGGCAACTCAAAGCATTCAGGAGAGAAAGCACAGGGAGGAAAAAGAGTATCATTTCTGCATCTCTGTCTAGACTTTCTATTTAAATGTCTGCCTTTCTCCGTCTCCAACTCCCCCCCTCCTTACTATAACAAGCTAACAAAGACATAACGTAATTTCATCTGAGGCTCAACTCAAAGTTAACTACATGTATGGTCTTAACAGTGTGGCCTCTCTACATTTCCTCCTTTCCTTTATGGTGCATTGAGTGAAAGATAATAGCCGGTTTGGCCATGAAGACACTTTGCTTTGTTGTTTTTCTCCATGTATCCTAATGGCTGATGATTACCCCGCAATGACAGTGTCTGTGTGTCAAACAGAGGAGGGTGCACGACTGTCTGTCCATGTGGATATGTGCCTGTGCACGAGTGTGGGCGCCAGCGTGCTTCCATCGTGTAGGCAAAGTGTCAATGGTAGAAACATGCTATCGGCAGCTGTGGAGTGTCAGGCTTTTATTTCTCCTCTGCATCGGCTAATTGTCACATGAGCTGTTAGGGCAGAGAGACTCCGATAACTTATATAAACACACAGATGAATAGACACTACATTGACTATGCATAGTGTAGACATGAATGGAGGAATTGTATAAATAAAAACACAGCCCCACAATACCCCATGGGACATTTTACCGTAAAGTAATTTTACATTGCCTTCCAAATGCATGTGAGCATTTTTTAGAAATGGCGCCCATGTTAGAATGATTGTTTAAAATGAAGGACGGATCAGAGTCTTAGGTTTAGGGTTACGTCTGTGAAAAACAGCACTGATTGTTGGTAGGATCTGAGATCCCTTTACCTCTTTCCCTCAAAACCCTCCACCATCATCACCTCCACCTTCTCCTCCCTCTCCCTTCTGGTCTCCCCCTCTCCTCTCCCACAACATAACCCTCCTCCCCCCTATTTCTCGCTGCGCCCCGTGATGATGAAATCAAATTAGGTGGACTGGATGGGCCTAAATCACGGCTTGCGTTGCGGGCCATGACATAAAGAATGGCCACGGCGAGGTTACCTAGAGTTCACGGCAGATAATGAAAGAGACAGGGAGGTAATAGCATGACGAAGTGGTGGGGTTCAGTATACTGGGGGTGGAGGGAATGGGGGTTAATACGAGGGGAGGGGTGGAGGTTCATTTGGAGGGTACCTGCCTATATGACCACTCCATCTGGTGAGGGACACTCATTCACCTCTCACGTCGTCTTCTCCTTTCTCCACCTTTTCTTTCCTCTTCTTAAGTCTCTCTCTGGCCTCTCCTTCATCCTATACCTCCATCTCTTTCTCACCTCTCTCTTTTCACCTCTCTTTCACGTCTCTGTCTTGATAGTGATAAAGGTTTCACACTCAATTAAGTAAAGTATCACCTGAAAGGGAGTCTAGCTGGCTCTATCAGGAGAAATGCACTAAGTACTTCAGCGATGGTTAGCCACTTCCATAATGACATATCTCGTTCAGCTGTATTTCTTGGGAAAAACCTCTGATGTCAACTTTTGTCATTTGGCTTGCTATAGTTGACCACTGACATTGTCCCTCCCTCACACCTGGAAAAGAACACTTAACGTTCAGAAGTATGTGAACACCCATGATGTTGCCTTTTGGGCCTGGCGCAATTCATCCCAATGGTGTTGGATGGAGATGAAATTCCAAATGTCTACCACACCAAATTGAAACAAAGCCATTGCTTTGCCATTGCCAAGTAATGGGCCTTCAACTAGCCATTGACACACCAAGGTGTTCACATGTTTGCCACATTATCCCAAAGAAGAACAACACAGCCCAGACCAAACTCAATATATAGAGATATATATTTAAAAAAGCTGAAAAACAGGTTTTCTGTAGGATTTTCTATACATTATTACTTCATATTTGTGTTTATCCCTTTCTTTTTCTAGGTGTATTGCACACTGTTGAATGATATGAATTGTAACAGTAGTTTCAATCAGAAAACTGGCAGAAGCTGATCAATGAACTTTATCAGAGTTGTGTAACTAACAGATTGGCTCGAATGATTCTTTCTAGTGTTTTTTTGATTAGTTAAACATTACATGTGGACATAGTAAGATGTTAATAACCCCCACATTCAGTAATAAAAATACACCGTCATTCAAATTTGACTCAATCGATACGTGTTGTCATCATAAAAAAAGTTGTTTCCAAATTATAATCATACATCTAATTGAAAGCTTAAAGTGTACTGAATACATTTGGCATTCACTCCCATTGTATAATCTTGTCAGTTACAAAAACAAAACGCTCAAATGTTCCTCCAGAGTATTTACCAGATGGTGGCTTGCAGGTGTGTATGTGTGTGTTCTTGTGTGCCATGGTAATTCTAACCTAACAAGACACCTGTCGCTGTTTACAGTCTGTTCCGCTGTTGTTTTTTCCTCTCATTACCGAATACCATCACACATGGAGTATCCTGTTCTCTCACACACATACTCACACAAAACACGCCAGCAGTTAGTCTGCTCCGACACAACAACATGGACTGACCCTTGACCTTTTTGGGAAGAGATCATTTGCTTCCTGTTGCTCCCTAAATGAGGCAGGTAGGTGGGATCATTGAGGGTCACCGCGGATTTGTTGGCCTGCTTCCAAATTGCACTCCTCATTAGTGGAACCGCTAACTTGGAGCTTCTTCTCACTAGAAACGGTGCCAGCAGAGTTGATTTGCGCCTACATTTTTGAGGATTATTATACAACAACACAGGATTCGTAGTCAAAACCAAAAAGGCTAACTTTATTACATCTATCAAACCATGGTAAAGGCAGACCATACCAGATACATCCGACAAAGTTCTTACATTTGACAAAAAAAGCCCTTCATACAATATTCACAGGCAATTAGGAATATTATTCCTAACACTCCATTCTGTAAATGCCTTTAGATTTACTACAGCTGAAATGTCAGCTTAGAACATGTTTCTGAAACATTAGCTTGAAAAAGTGTAAATGCTAGGAACTGATATGGGTACCTCATTTAAACCCCAAAAAAAACATTTAAATTAAAGATGTGATTGCTCAAATATAATACGCACATGAGAACATTTAGAAAACGTTCCCTTAAAACATGTCTTGGATTTTTTTAATTCATGTTGCAATGCCTTACCGTCTGACCTGTGCATTTTGTGGATGTCGTATTGAAACCTAAAGGTGTTCCCCTCACCCTCTAGCTCCCTCAGTGACCTTGAGACCACCTTGTCTTCCATTCACCAAACTGGGCTTTAATTCAGTAGGCTGGGGCGACCAAACGGAAATAAAAAGCCCATTATGTGTTGCCTGCGGCGGGGGCTTGTTGACTGGGTTTTATTACAGCGGGGGATGTGAGCGCTTGATGCCTTCATTTAGGGCCCTGAGCACCCGGCGTTGACAGCACCGTGACGGTACTGGCCCCTGTGGCACCGCAAAAAAGTAGACGGAAAGAGACACACTCTGTCTCTGTGTGTGTTTGTACAACTGCGTCTGTGTCCTGGCTGTCTGTAGTCCAGGCTGGCATGGTGAGGCTTGATCGTAAAGTTGACAGCTAGACATATGTATGGATCCCCCATTAAAGTTTTACTACTAATCACTATGTATGACATGCCTGGCTACTAGCTGGCTTAACACACCGACACACACACATGCAAACTGTACCAGATATTCAAACACAAAAATATGCACATGGATACACATGCACTTACTTCTGAGTATTACAGTTATAGCATTCCCTTTGTTTGTCAGTAATTCAACCAATAACTAACTGACTTGGACTTTGCTGCCTACTCTGTGTCGTTACTGTATTGTAAATGGCACCATAAAATGAGTTAAAATTATAAGTGGTATGATTTGTTCATTTCACCAAAACTATTACTGATAAATTAGAATTACCAAAGTCTGCAGTATCAACATCATGTTGCAACATCATTGAAATAATAAGGTTATGTACAGTGCAACGTGCTAGTCCATGTAGGTTCACTTCCTACCATATCTCTTTGCTTTATGTGTTGCCTTTCTCACACGGTTGATCCAGGTAAAGTTCATCAAGGGGTTGACAGACTCATCAAAGTCTATGTTGCGTATCTTAAGACCCTTCAACGTTATGTTATAATGTTATCAGCTGAAGTGGCAGAAGGAAGAAAAGAGGGGGGGGGGGCGAAAATGATTGAACGTGTGGATTGTCAGGTTCCTGCCGAGATCCTTCCGTGACCTCTTAACAGAGGACACCTTAGGGTAGGTAGGTAGTCCCTCATAGATAATATAATATTATAATATAATATTGGGAGGATTGAAACCCTCTTTAATGGTCACACACACAGTGACATGTGTTCTCTGCATGTAACCCATCCTAGTACCAGGAGTCTAGTACTAGGAGCAGTGGGCAGCTAGTGGGCAGCTAGTGGGCAGCTAGTGGGCAGCTAGTGTACAGCGCCCGGGGAGATAAGATGTGCCCTTCCATCGTGTGGGCATCGTGCGGGCGGGAAGGGCTGCTAAAGGGGGTTGACGTTTATTCATGTGAGAAATGTGACGGATTATTACCTTGAATTGTTTACCTGTCAGCAGGATTATGTAAAAACGACTGGCCCAGTGTTTAGGTACGTTGTGAAAGGGTATGACAGAAACCATTATATTTTGGAGCTAATCCAAATAACGTAGCATTATCTTACACTTTGTTTACCGTGTGATATAAGGCATGGCTTATATCGTGGATATGACACTGCACTTTCTCAGTGCCTAGTTGTTGCCTTGTGTTCAAATATTAGTTTGCATGCCTTGCCATCAGAACAATCCTCAAAAACTTAATCTTCCTCTATCTTCCTTCCATCCTTTTCTGGCCTCTTCCCTTCTACCATCATGTCCTGTCTCCTTAGTCTCAGGTGGAGCTGTGTGACTTAAGGAAGGCCAAAGAGTTACTCTCCATGTGCCCCGTGTTGTGGGGGTTATTTAAACTAATGTGACAGTGGCCTCCATATGCTTCCTTAATGCCCTTGTTACTTGTGTGTGTGACGGGCGGCGTGTGTCAAACGTGTGTGTGTGTGTGCGCCGTGGAGTAAATAAACACATCGTTGGGGAGGTCACGGAGGCAAAGGTGAAATGGCGGTTGCAATCGATACCCCCAGGGTGTGTGTGGGTGTGTGTGTGTGTGTGTGTGTGTGTGTGTGTGTGTGTGTGTGTGTGTGTGTGTGTGTGTGTGTGTGTGTGTGTGTGTGTGTGTGTGTGTGCGCGTGTGTGTGTGTGTGTGTGTGTGTGTGTGTGTGTGTGTGTGTGTGTGTGTGTGTGTGTGTGTGTGTGTGTGTGTGTGTGTGTGTGTGTGTGTGTGTGTGTGTGTGTGTGTGTGTGTGTGTGTGTGTGGGTAGGCAGGTGTAAGCACCCCTCCCCTTGCTAACTCTGTTACCCCACTTGTTAGCCAGTGAAGGGTGACCCCACACACTCTCTCACACACACACACACACACACACACACACACACACACACACACACACACACACACACACACACACACATAAGGCTGATAGAAGCACCTGACTAATGGGCTGTAATGAGAGGCGACCGGAGAGGGGAGGCTTCTTTAACGGCTCGCCCAGGGGACTTGGGACTGTGTGTGTGTGTGTGTGTGTGTGTGTGTGTGTGTGTGTGTGTGTGTGTGTGTGTGTGTGTGTGTGTGTGTGGTGTGTGTGTGTGTGTGTGTGTGTGTGTGTGTGTGTGTGTGTGTGTGTGGGGGTGTATGTGTGTGTGTGTGTGTGTGTGTGTGTGTGTGTGTGTGTGTGTGTGTGTGTGTGTGTGTGTGTGTGTGTGTGTGTGTGTGTGTGGTGTGTGTGTGTGGTGTGTGTGTGTGTGTGTGTGTGTGTGTGTGTGTGGTGTGGGGGTGTATGTGTGTGTGTGTGTGTGTGTGTGTGTGTGTGTGTGTGTGTGTGTGTGTGTGTGTGTGTGTGTGTGTGTGTGTGTGTGTGTGTGTGTGTGTGTGTGTGTGTGTGTGTGTGTGTGTGTGTGTGTGTGTGTGTGTGTGTGTGTGTGTGTGTGTGTGTGTGCATGTTCATAGGCCATTTGGTTTGCGTGCAGGTTAGCATGTGTGTGTATAGGTGCACCACGGGTGACCCTGTAAGAGCACCAAGGTGTCTGTCCTAATGTCATTAGCTGAGGGCAGTGTGAGGTCAGGCTGCTGTACCTGCAGCATCCTTCCTGTAGAACCCAGGGGGCAAATTAGAGAGGCATTTTCCTTGTTATCACAAATTATTACCCGCATTTCCTTGAGTTGACTATAGATTTGAAGGCAGAACAATTGAGCTGTAGCCAATCTCCCTGGGTCGACTACGAGAGGGCGACCTATTGAACAATTGTATGTTCAGTTGAAAGAATGAAGGCCACATTATTTTCGATAATCATTTGTTTTATATCACTCCCATTTTTGTATAGCTTAAATTGGCAGTTGTCTTATTCCTTGTTATAGTATGTGTTCCAAGGCCAAAGCTATTTATTAAATATGAGCAAAAAAAGCTGGAACAAATATGTCTGGTTTACAAAATGAATGCATGGGGGCCTTTGAACTTAGTTATCCCAGACAGAACAACACGGATGCAACTCTTCCATATATCAATTCCTGTCCTCAAATAGTAACCACTGCCTGTCTGTCAGTGTAATGCCCCAAGATTAGATCACTTACAGTATGTGTTGCTAGACATGACCACCAATGCTGGCTCTTTCCCTCCCTGCCCGTCACCCTCTCTGAGTCGATAAGCCCCTATTCTCCTCTTTTCGCTGATATGATCGGTGTCTTCAGAAGCACTCAGGCCACTTTTACACCAACCGCTAACTAGTGTTCCAGGCAGCACGCGGCTATCAGGCAACATCATGCGAGCCTGTCTGCCTACGTAAGTGTGCGGCAGCGTGTGTGCTTTTGTGCGTGACTCTTCTCGTCCATCTAGCTGTCGGCATCTATCGACCAGGGGCCATCATGTGTGTTTTGGCCCGAGCGAGGCCACAGATGCTGCAGGGCTATTAGGTGCCCATTGTTTGTTTTGAATGGCGACGGAAACAAAATTGGTCTCATTCTGATCTTATTGTGGGTAACCCTACCTCCCTCTGTGGCCAGGGGAGGCAAAAACCAATCCTAATTCACTCACCCCACCCCAGCATTGGCTTTTCTAATGCTTTTTCAGGGATGAAAATATGGCGACATGCAATAAGTGTCAACAGTACGGCGGTCTTAAAAGCACAAGTGGAGACAAATAGATTGACTGATACATAGAGGAGAGGATGGTTAGACATAACCTCTTTATTTCTCCTTCTATAACTGTTACTGTCCTATTTTCTTTACTTTCTTTCACTTTGTGTATCACCATTCTTTCCAGCAGCCCCTCTTTCCTTTCCTTTCCTTTCCTCCTCACTAACCTTGTTGCTCCCTGCCTCCCATGCACAGTGGCTCCAGCCAGAGCATTAGTGAGGCATTGTGATTGGCTTGTAATTTATGGAGTCCATAAGTGGGCCAGATTGATAGGGCTGTTTAAGGGGAACACACTGAGACGCCACTTTATTTAATACATAGAGACAGACCCTGAAGCTATAGCTTTAACCTCAGTCAGCGTGACAGACACGCATGTATAGACATAAGTGTACTGTGCATTCACAGATACAGCTGTACACACATTTAATTTCCTATTAAAGGATATGTTCATCCAAATTACAAAGATGTTATTTTGATAGAATTAAAATGATTGTTTTGTTTTGTTGGGAATTAAGTGAACTGGCATTCAAATTCAGATATCCTTGTTATTGTCCAATAATGGATGCATGGTTTCGACAAAGACATGGTGCATGGTGCATTTGAATTTGAGGGACAGTAACCATGTTGAGTTGCATAATCCCTTACTGAAGACCATCTTGCAATGGCATTACACCTGTGAAATGTGGTCAGGTGCTGAACGTGGTTGGTTTCCTTGGTCCCTTCCCCTCTTCCTCCCCCTCCCGGCTCCCTTTCTTGAACCACTCCCATCTTCGAACCCAACCATCATTTTGATCTCAACTAAAACAAATGTAATGTTTCATTCTATATCTTTCACGGTTTTCGAAGCTATCGCCGTCAAAAAATGTACCGACTGACATTAGAAATCCCTGGCATAGTACTGCTCGTCCTTAAAACATATCTTGTTACCGTTGACACACACTCAAACTAAGATATTATCATAAGCTTTTATTCCTTGCAGTCTGTAGTAGTGTTTGCTTGTAACACAAATCAGGTCTTGTCTGCCAAGTCGGGTCCTCCCTGTCAGAGTGAGCCCTCCACTCTTAACCCAGCCGCACGCAGCCAATCCTCACAGGCCAAAGCTCTGGAGAGAAAGACGATCTGCCCACAGCGGACAACCCTGCCCTCTCATCTGCCCTTCACACAAACACACACTCACGCACACACACATACGCAGACTTGCCCTCTCCTCTGCCCCCTACACACCCGCTGTAATGATGTCTGTTGACCTCTGACACGAAGGCTGCCCTGGCAGATTAGTTTACAAGTGGCCTAGGGACTCGGGGTTTCAAATCTTAACCCCTACAGTCTTCTGCATTGATTATGAATACTTTTTTTTTTTTTGTGTGTGGTCATGCCACCATTGTCACAAAAGACTCTGTGTTGAATACCAATGTATCCACGTAAATACAAATTTCCGATAGCAAAAATAATGTACAACATTGATTTTTATATCAAAGATTAATTTCTTGATTTTTTTGGAGCTGCATCTCATGCTGTTTTTAACAACGGTTGCTCAGTTTTGATAGAGACAGCTCTGCATGACCATGACAGCTGAGCAAACTGTATCAGCTGATGAAGACCAGTGGGTAGGGTTGAAAGCTCCAGAAAAAGCTGGATTAAAGGGGATCCAATACTGACTTACATAATATGAAGAAGCTCATATATACACACACAGACTCTTTCACAACAAACACAAGTACCACCAATCCCTAAATGCATACTCTGTCACCTCTTGATATATGCACGCATTCAAACAAACACACACGCACTCACACACTCACACACACACACACACACACACACACACACACACACACACACACACACACACACACACACACACACACAGACATACACGTCAGCGATGATAAGTGGCAAGTGAGTAATAGCCTAGCTGTCTGGCAGCCAGCTGCTGGGCCTACTGTTTACATGCCAACTGATTACCCTAATTTTAAATGCATGCATGGCAGCTAGGCTGATAAATAGTCACCCCCCCCTCCACCACCTTCTATGTCCTTAATGTCAACCACTGCAGGCTAGTCAGCCAGTCTGACCCATAATACCTTTTTGATTATTCAATAAATAACCCATAATTTGACATTGATTGGGGCCGTGAATGGGCTTTGTGGGAAGAGGAAGGATGGGTAAGATGGTTGAGATGGTTGGATAGATGGGAGGGTATCGACCAGTGGTGGTCAGTGCTTCGATGACCACTGGTGGTTGGGGTCATTACTTTGCGCAAATACACACACACACAGATACGTTCATAGGAGCACCTCTCCTCTGATGTGATTAGGGTAAGGGTCATTAGTTCAGCCTCATTGCTTATTGTCCAAACAAAGATGCCCTAAGACTAATGGAGGCTACTTAATAATTTGGGTGACAGATGAGCGAAAAGGAGGAATTGAAGAGGGAGTTTTCATAAACATGTTCCTCTTCCTCTAACCTTTTTTATTACATGGACCCATCATAGGTCACATCTGCACATATCTGTAGAATGTCTTAATCCACATTTAAATAATATGTCAGTCAGGTATACATCTTAAACTCTGATGAGAAAGCAAATGGTCAAAATGTCCCCAATGCCTCAATCAACCAAAAGCGAACCCTATCGCTTAAAAAGATTGTAACCAGCAGTATTTGGTCCCATTTGTTGGCCTTAGGCCCATTGGGTTAGCCACCTTGATGAACATTGATTGCTAATTCTTATCTCTGCTTCCGGCAATATGACCTCACTTCATTGCTTAAAAAAATGTGCCAATGTATCTCTGCCCCAAATTATCCCCATTGCTTTTGATGAGAGCTTCACCGTGACATGGTTAGTATGGACCGTATTGAAACCTGTCCCCAAATGGATTATTCCTTTCGCCTAAGTAGGATGGATTTTATGGTGCTTGCCTGATCACTATCTGAAACCCACTAATCGTTTGCATGTGTGTATGTGTGTGTATGTGTAAACCCTGCTGCCTTGATGTTGCCATTGAAGTGTCCCTGGCGTTGTACTTATTGGAGTTCCCTGATGTTAGATATTGGGATATTGATCTTGGAGAATGTTTAGCTTTCATTCTTCTCTGGTTTCATTTATATGCTCACACAGCTGACGCCCGCTTCACACAGCAGTACAAGCTGCAGATGTGGCAGTACATGAGGGACCTAGATCAAATCAAACTCTCGATCAATGGCGGAGAAGAAAAAAAATGTGAGTAAAAGATTTGGGTTTCAGAGGGGTTTTACACACAACGTCTTGCATATCTTATGGGAGATTGGAGCTAAACAGCAATCAATTGTGTTAGAACACTTTAGAAATGGACACATGTAATTGTATCACATTCTGTTTATTTCATTTAAACTTATAATTAAGGTAGGGGGCACACTTTTTGAAGAAATAGATCCAGGTCAGAATGTTTAATGGGTTAAGTGACAACACATCATTTTACTGAGAAAATATATTTAACTAAAGTTTTTATCTTTTTTTTGGCAACGAATCCACCTGCATCATTGTGTTTTACCCCACTCCTTAAACCCTACACTACAGTTTGGTTTGATTCTGCACACACTGTGTTCAATTGGCTGCATACGCTGACACCACCGCTCAGGACACACACACACTCAAGTGTCTCCAGAACAGACGCATGCAGTCATCACCACTTAAAAGGCAGTTAATGACTTCAAAAGGGAAAATGGCGAACAGCAGCCCTCCACGTTTCAGAGACACCGGCTAAATCCGTCCACTTTAACAACAGTTGCATTACAGCGCGATGTCGGTTTCCTATTAAATACTTTCTCCCAATTGCCCATTATACCCCGCTATAAAACCACTGCAGACTGCATCGGAGGACTGTTTTATCCCCCCCCCCCACACTCCACCACTCCTTTTGTTTCGGAAAACATGTTTCAACTAAATGCAACTAAGAGTGCTTTGAGAGAAGGAGAGTAAGGAGGGGAGGGGAAAGAAAAGGTAATTTTATGAAGTGAAACGTTTGATGTTGTAAATAAAAAGCAGACTGGTCGTGGGTGAGAGGCCGGGGCTAATGGACTTTGTTGGATGGTAGGTGTGGAGCTGCTGATATTTAAAAAGCCTAAATAAAAAAAGTGAACTTCTCAGAAACGATGCCAAGAAAACCCCCAGCCCCCGTTGCTGGATCCCTCGCCTGGGGCATACACATCACTAGTGGGGCTTATTAAGCAATTACAGCAAGGTAAAAAGCACCGCCAACCCCCTCATCTAAGTGTGTGGGTGTGTAATTATGTGTGTTTGTATCCATGTATGTGTGTGTCTAGGGTACCTTTAAACTCTTATACTGTAGTTCACATTTCAGACCACAATGGTCAGAGGACTGTAGAACAGAAGATGGAAAAAGATACAGAAGGAAAGGGGAAGGGAAAAAAAGAGAGGAGTAGAGGAGATAATGGGGAGTGACAAGAATGGAAATAAGCAGAGAGAATAATAAAAGAAAAACCCATACAAGTTAAGAAGTGAAAAGGAAAAAGGGACAGGAGAGAGCAAAGCAAAGAAATGAGAACAGAAGATTATGAAGGTTAAACAATGGCAGTGGTCATTACGCTTCACTTTCAATGAGAAGCAGGAGAGAAATCACCCCCCCATTTATAATTCATATCCTCAATTACCACTAATAAAGTGGCATGAATGGGGCCAGCCCAGGGAACGGTGCAGGCACAATTACATGTAGTATAGCCTGGCATTAACATTTTCTATTTGAACATTTTTCAGCCTCAATTTCTCTTGGACTTAATAAGAACGATGATCCCTCCTTGACTTTTTCATGAAATTATTGTATGGTTATAATATTCCAATCTATTAGCCCCCACCTTCCCCCTTTCTCTATAATGTATTCTACCATTTAATAGCCTGACCGGGCTGGATAGAGAGGTGGGAAGAGAGAGAGGAAAAGGGAGAACATGACTTTGATGAGAGGAGTGGGTCTTGTCGTTTTGACCCCACAGGGGGTGAGACAAAGGTCTGATATATCCCATACAGCGTTTGAATTGAGGTCTCTCATGAGGCCGTGCCTATCATCTGAAAAGGTTTCTGTGGCGAGCTGAGTTTTTTTGCATTTTACCATCCTGTTGCGCGAATTTTAAATGTTACCATGTAGCAACTGCAAGGCTTATTTTGCTATTAAACTATGGTGACTCTGGTATTATAGCAATGACCTATCATACGGTCACATTTGGAAGGCAAAATGGGATACACAAAATACTATACAACATGACCATGCAGACATTCACTGGTAAAATGCATTGTAAAATTAAAGTCCATCTTGAGACTTAAACAGGACAGTCATTTGCAAATTGCCGTAATTGTTTAATACAAAAGAACAAAGCTTTTATTTCTTCTACATTGTTATCTAAAATATACGTATTTCATTTGTTAGTATTAATTACCATAGACTGCCAACATCAATCAGCGCCAGATCAGACTAAGACATAACTGTTAAATGGTTTTGTAAATGTTAGAAATGCATGAGCATCCAGGGTCATCGTATACCCAAATGTCGTGACCACAGATAATACCATATTTAGACAGGACACAGGTCTTAGTAACTCAGTAACTAGAAGTGTGAGCAAACTCAAAAGGAGCTTTCAGTGTAATCTAACCCAGAGACACATGAAACAAATCAAAGGGCCAGGGCCATGCTCCAGCATTGTGTTGCATTATTATGCCGGTGGTTGCTGTTCGCTGCAGCGTGGGGCCACGTGCCGATCCTCAGACCGCTCCACTAATAGGGCTGTTTATTCCACCTTTCCTCTCCTGCTCTCTCTCTGCCTCCCTCCATCCCTCATTCATCCTCCCACATAAAATGCCAAAAGTATTCAGCAAACATGCCTGGCTGCTTTTATATAAAATAACAAAGTGTTTCTGGGCTTGTAAAACACAGCAGGACTGACAGTTTAGCAGACTCCCCACAGTCTAGAAACTTCCATTGAGGAGGCGGCAAAAAGGATCGAAAAAGGACATAGAATAGCATGGAATAGAATGTATTTCAAAAGGGTGTTAAGCTATCCCAAGTACAGTCACAAGTCATTAGGGTAAAACTAGTACGTTTATCCCAAAGCCATTGTGGTGAGGCAACTTTTACAGGGAATTTCTGAGGCAATCCCCCCCACTCGCTAACACCCAGATGGAGAGAAGGCGACATACTGAAAAACACCCTCTACCGCTTACTATCTCTTTTCTTACACACAAAAATGACACACACACACACCCCATGTGGCTAGCTGAGAGCCAGCTGTTCCTTTCCACTTCACATCACTATGGGCTAACGACTGCTAATCCCCCATAGCTTTTCCCTCAAAGGAACTAAGGCAGCAGCCATGATCTAACTCCTATTGAATTCCAATTACCCTCCACCGGGATTTCACAATAAGAGTTCCCCCTTTCACCACCACCACCTCCACTAACACCACCCTTACTTCACCCACGGATCGTACCGTCACAATTAGAGCCCCCCACAAGCAAACAGCCGGAAGATACGGTATCATCAGGAACATGTGGTTATTGTTATACACTCCGTATTTATTTTAATGATTTGAATTAAATTATGTTTAGATGCTTTGGCAGTTCTCAGCACTTATTTAACCGAGAGAGACCAAAGCACACTACTGTATTTCCCACCACATAGCAACAACATCCTCGAATGGACTTGCCCACCCCTTTCCTTTTACCCTGGCAAGTTTGCCCCTTTTTGCCAGGCAGGGTCCCTTGTAAAAGAGCTTCAATGAATGGAGGCCCAGCAGGGAGCCCGGCAGGCTCGCACTCCTAAACCCTCCCCTCCCTTCAAGCACACAGCCTCACACACCCTCCCATGCTTCCTTGCTTTATCCCTTTCTTACCTCTTTCATTTTCTTGGTAATAACTTTAAGGCTATTTATCAGGAATGTGCATAATCACTAACGAACAACCTTGCATGCATTCAAACGATCACAGGATGATAATTGTCATCGTTTGGAAACATGTATAATCCTATGGTCCATAACCATAAATATCAATAATAATGTGAAACAGTTCCAAAACCAAAGGACTGGTTTTATAAATCTTTTCCCCTCCTTTTCACCCCCTTTCAGACTAAATATCTGGTTCGATTTTACCTCAGCGAATTCCTGTCTTTCAGAGAACAACACTGGGCAATAAAGCAATGGGTGGCTCTGGGCGTACTTTAGGGATGGGGGCGATTTTCCTAGTAAAGTCTGAGACAATATGCTGCTATGGTAACAGCGGGTAGGACTGGGGTGAAGAGGGCTAGACATGGTGGGAGTCAGAGTCGAAGGAGAACTTTAAGGGAATCATGGATTAGTGGAAGTTAACACCTTCTAAACATTTGTTTAACTTTCATACATTTACAATGAAACGCAGTTACAGTATGGTAATGTATCTCTTGTGCTTATTTTCTTCATTTTTCAAGAGTAGAAAAAGACTTTTGGACATATATTTGGAAACAGCATTTAGTCCTCTGGGAAGGTATTTTCCAATGGCAGTGCATGGTTGACTGCCAGCTGTTGGCTGCCATTGCTAGAAAGTCATATTTTGTATTGCACTACTGCGTTTTTACTGTCTCTTACTCACCACGTCTGACCCTTTTATAACATTTAACATTTTGGAGACCAATCATGTGGGAAAATGTATCTTTCACTTGAAAAGTGGAAGCTAGCAGTTGGCTAATTAGTCTCCCCTCAGAAAGTGGAAGCTAGTTAGCCTAGCTTCTCAAGATTAGCACTGAGATGCTACTCTTCTTTCATCTGCTAAGTCATGGGTAGGATCAAGCTAGCGTTAGCTGTAATTAAAGTGACTAACTATTTGGGCACACACTTACAAATAATGGACCAATCAAATAACAAGTAGCAACATTGTCTGTCGGAAACAGAAATGGATACTGGTTTTATAACAAACATTATTTTAAATCTCAGTTTCAGCATTCATTAATTATTCCCCAAAAACAAAACGTAACTTGGTTTGTATTAGCGATTGTTTTCCATAATCATCATAGTCTGGATGATTTTACCATGACACCATTGCTGGTAATGAGTCTGAGGTGGCTGAATGGAATAACAGAAAACAGGACTAATATTAAACTAGTAAGATGATTGCATCTACAGCACCAAATGTGACTGTTGTAAGTTGGATGGAAGCTAAAGGTGAACGCAAGTTTGAGTGGCGCTCTTACTGTGGTATTGGCCCTAATGTTTTTTTCCCTTCTTAAAATGTCCTCATTACCACTTTAATGTTTCTCTCTACTTTTAGATGATTACAGTATAATGGAGAGATGGAGTCATGGCATAGTTTATTACCAAACACACACACACACACACACACACACACACACACACACACACACACACACACACACACACACACACACACACACACACACACACACACACACACAGACAGACAGACACACCCCCACACACACACACACACACACACACACACACACACACACACACACACACACACACACACACACACACACACACACACACACACACACAATAACCCCAAGGATGCAGGGAGACATTGCATTTGACAGCTTGGTGTGTTTTGACCTTTTGAATCTGAAAATTACTCAAAGGATTTCACAGCAGAGCTAAATTAGTTGACCAAGCTCATGTTGAATTGAATAGTATTCACAGCTAATGTGGGTTTTAAAATCCCTGGCAAATAGACCAGGTGGAATTAGGTTTTATATGTATCCTTCCCTTCCCTTTACAGCTTCCCTTTTACATCTATAGCATTTTAACCTGTTTTCTAGGGTAAGGTCTAATATTCAGTCAGATCCCCTAACAGAAATAGTGTTTTTTACAATCAAAGCAGCAATGAAACAAGAAAATGGAAGGAGGGAAAACTTTTTCTACACTTCGTTTTAATCACTTTTTTTTTGTTTGTTATATTATTGCTTAAGCCTTTACCCTGTCGTCTTTGAAGGTCGTACAGAATGTATAGCTACATACTGTTCAAGGTAACATTTGAGTTGTACTGTATAACAATACAACTTCAAATGTCCTTTGTTACGCTAATGCAACGCGTCATTTTAATATCAGAAAAGGTGCAACGACTGGAAAAACTGTTTCTCACTGAGTCATTTTCACGAAGAAAACAGGCGAATAAAGACATCAACATCTTCAGCCCGAGTTTTGTTGTTGATGTTTTTTCCTCCTCTCTATATTTGCGGTAATATATCACAGGTTTCACAAGCCTTGCAGCACAGTCCAGCTTTTAAACCAGACTAAGGGACAAGTACAAGTGAGAGGCGATCTCAATACAATCAGATTTATACGGGAAAGTAAGGAGATTCGCTGCCAGCCACACGCTCTAATCGGAAAAGCCTTAGATGTCACAGCAAATTTGACGTGTGGGTGCTCCGATTATTATGACTTGAATGGAAAAACATGAGCAGGGCATTGTTTGGTTAATATCCTTTACTTCTGTGAGTGAGAGTGTGTGAATGTGTGTGCGCCGTGGCCATCTATCCTCTCAGACATGTTTAATAGGGCTTTGGCTGCGTTGACCGCGGGTGTAAATGTGTCATACTTTATTAGAAATCCCAAAGAAGAGGGCTAACATTAATCACTGGCTCTTGTTTATGAAAGTCATAAATGTTTCACTGAGTGCTTTATTGTTGGCTGCCAGATTTGGAGAAGCAGACGGGGTCCTTAACGTGTGTGTGTGTGTGTGTGTGTGTGTGTGTGTGTGTGTGTGTGTGTGTGTGTGTGTGTGTGTGTGTGTGTGTGTGTGTGTGTGTGTGTGTGTGTGTGTGTGTGTGTGTGTGTGTGTGTGTGTGTGTGTGTGTGTGTATATGTGTGTGTTCAGTCCACCACTGTGTCACGGTAGCGCCCCGAATACTATGAGAAACTGTCTCTCTCTCCCTCTGCCTCTCTCATAGGCTTTTTGTCATGTTGTCAGAAAGTATGACATCACCCTGCCCTTTGACCCACACAGTCAGGAGAGCGCTGATTGGATGATTGGCTTACAGAGGACATCCACATTGACTCCAAACTCAATTCTGCTGATGTCAGGCGCTATTAGAACTGACGACATGCACACACCGATCGGACAGGACGGCGTGTGTGTGTGTGTGTGTGTGTGTGTGTGTGTGTGTGTGTGTGTGTGTGTGTGTGTGTGTGTGTGTGTGTGTGTGTGTGTGTGTGTGTGTGTGTGTGTGTGTGTGTGTGTGTGTGTGTGTGTGTGTGTGTGTGTGTGTGTGTGTGTGTGTGTGTGTGTGTGTGTGTGTGTGTGTGTGTGTGTGTGTGTGTGTGTGTACAGCATGTTAGTGTGTTGGTGTGTGCAGTCATGTTCAGGGTTATATAGGTCAGATGTCTGAAGCTAGAACATCTCCCAGCTGAAATACCAGGCGAAATGTCAAACTCTGCCTCTGTGCAATCCCTCAGATCAATAGTTCAATTGGACATAAAGGCATCACTCTATCCAGCGGGTTAACGTGCTATATCATGTGCCAGCCTCCATCTGAACCGCTTCAACCAATACTCTTGTTTCCCCCACAAACATGAGACAAGAGGAAAGGCTTTTACCCAATGTTTTTCAATGTATTCCATAATAAGTGTGATCAGGAAAAAGGCCACAACACATTCTGATTGGTCTAAAGTCTTGAAATGTGGTACTGACAATCTTTTGGCTAGTATTCAACTGTACTACTCGTTTAATTCGTTTTTTAGATAACATGAGAAATCAAATATTCATCATCAGCAAAGGTCAGGGTTTTTTTGGAAATTAGGAAAAAATGCGAACATTATGATGATTAAATGTCTTTCATATTTTGAAATACTTTAGGAAATGTGTCAATCAGTATTTTTGAAAATCACTAAAATCAAAGGATTTGAACAATACTACAAATTATAATAAGTCCCTCATGCTTCCAGAGATAACTGGTTCCAATGCTTCATATTAAAGCCTTCAGCGTGCTCTCAAAACGACCCTTGCCAAGGATGGAAATGCCGCACAGTTGAATTTTAAAATGAGAAACCTTTGCGACATACTCTATTTATTTTAATAATCTCTGGTAGGTGTTGAACTTTTATTTCCCACCCTGAATCCTTGTAACTACATCCTATAGAGACATTATGGAGCTGTAAGACGACTAGTACATGGCTCAGTTCTCGGGTGGGGGTTCTTATTAGACGTCCCATCTCGCCTCTTAGGATTTCTGTTGAGTCAATGTCCCTCGGAGGCCTTTCTCAGCTTCGGGATGCTCACTTTAAATAGACCATAATATACAGCCATATTCATAAGATCAGTGCTGCACAGCTCCATTGTGAGGCGTTATATCTCCTCTCATGATCTCTGTGCAATCATCGCTGCTCTTTACGCTTTTCCCCAAAGTCCCACGTCAAAGCATAAAAGTCATAACGATACATCTAAAAAAGACAATGGTTCACAGCGGCTACGTTACTCACGAAATCACGAGGAATCATACATTTAAAGAGCCTCCTTCACGCCCCCTCCCTTCTCCGTCCTCCTCCTAGTTAAGTGTGGAATAATGTCATCTTAATGATTATTTTTTTGCGGTGTGCCATAACAGCATAATTCAGTGAGGGCGTAATGATTTTTTATGCCCCTGACATATTGTTTTGCGGGGAGTGACATAAAAGCACGGTGACATGTGGCATTTTGGGAAAGGTCAGGCGCTCCGTCTTGGCCGCCCGTCCATCTTCATAACGTCGCCACTTGTCATATGGAAACTGGCATCACCAATCTTTGTCTCTCCCTCGTCTCTCGCTGACCCTGCTCTCCTCTCTTATTTCCTATTCCTCTTCCCTTCCTCCTTCTTTTTCACTGCCTTTCCCCCATTTCATACCTCTTTTCCTGTCACACGTTCTCTCGAGAAGAGCTTATTTTTTAACAAAGAGAAATTATAACTGTAGGGAATATAAAAAAGATGTCACACACTCGCTCAGACACACACACACATGCCAGGGCCCCGGGGGTGCTGCAGGGGACCGCATGTCAACAGCAGCTGTGAGGATTGTGGTGACAGAGAGAAGGGCTAATACTAATGTGATAAATACGTCAGCACTCACTCCGGGCACATTGTGTGTGTCTGTTTGTGTTTGATGGTTTCGGGGAAATGTGCTCAGGGCCAGCCACTTCAGCCAAACAGATATTTAGACCATTTTGTCCTCAAAAAAGATGCCAGTGTGTGAATTCCAATGCCACAAGTCGTTGTCCATGGATGATAAGTCAATCGTCTACATGCGGCCACATTAGGAACACATCACAAACTGTTCATCACCAATGGTCCAACTGCATCGCCTCTTAATGGATAATACGACCATAATGCAGGAGCACAAATGAAATGAGAAATACTGTATGTTAATGAGCCTGTTGCCCAGATGCATGATGGGAGGTGTCCCATACAGAACTTGTCATGATGATTGAAAATATATTAAATTATACCATGACTATAAATGAAAAGAATATAAAAAAAATGGAATGAAGGGCATTCTTAGAAAGAAATTACAATCATGATTAAATATTTAAACTCTTAAGAAATGATTAAATCTTGAGTGGCACTTGATTATATACCACTGTGATTGATCTGACCATTGTCGTTTAAATTATACCAACTTATTTCATAATTTGCACTATTACTATAAGCTCCTCCCCCTTCCTCTGCCCCACTCCACTCCATCCTTTCCACCTTAAATCACCGTTTATCTGGAAATGGTATCTTAAGGTCTGCGAATAGATCTACCTCCGGCCTACATTTTTCAGGCAGTACTTCATTTATTAGTGAGAGCCCACCACATCTTTCCCCAGCTAAATACAATATGTATGTGTGTGTGTCAAACAGCGGTGGTCTGTGGTCTTCTTGTTGAAAATTAAACGGTCCCCGCGATGCATGTTGGGAACAATTCACCCTGTAGCAAAGATGGGAAGGTACAGGAAACACACATACACATGCAGATACTGTCAACATCACATGCACATACATAGAGGCATGTGTGTGTGGGGACAGATGGTGAGCGTGTGTGTGTGTGTGTGTGTGTGTGTGTGTGTGTGTGTGTGTGTGTGTGTGTGTGTGTGTGTGTGTGTGTGTGTGTGTGTGTGTGTGTGTGTGGGTGTGTGTGTGTGTGAGAGTGTGTGTGTGTGTGTGTGTGCGTGTGTGTGTGTGTGTGTGTGTGTGTGTGTGTGTGTGTGTGTGTGTGTGTGTGTGTGTGTGTGTGTGTGTGTGTGTGTGTGCGTGTGTGTGTGTGTGTGTGTGTGTGTGTGTGTGTGTGTGTGTGTGTGTGTGTGTGTGTGCGTGTGTGTGTGTGTGTGTGTGTGTGTGTGTGTGTGTGTGTGTGTGTGTGTGTGTGTGTGTGTGTGTGTGTGTGTGTGTGTGTGTGTGTGTGTGTTTGCTGGTCACGCTATGTCATACAGGGTGAGTGAGGTGTAATTTCTCGGCAGTAATACTCAACACTCGGGCCCTGACAGCTTTAATGGTGATGGCCTTATTATAGAGAAGACGCTTTGTGTGTGTGTGTGTGTGTGTGTGTGTGTGTGTGTGTGTGTGTGTGTGTGTGTGTGTGTGTGTGTGTGTGTGTGTGTGTGTGTGTGTGTGTGTGTGTGTGTGTGTGTGTGTGTGTGTGTGTGTGTGTGTGTGTGTGTGTGTGTGTGTGTGTGTGTGTGTGTGTGTGTGTGTGTGTGTGTGCGTGTGTGTGGGCATTCTAATGATGATGGCCATATTATAGTGAGTGGAAGATGGCTAAAAGGCTCAGATTTATACCGGCCCACGTTTACTTACATAAGAATAATAGGGCAGAAGAGGCTCTATGCCATGTACATGTGTGTGTGTGTGTGTGTGTGTGTGTGTGTGTGTTGATGTGTGTGTGTTGGCTTGTGCTAATGAATGCCATCTGGTGTCTGTTGAAGTAGTGTGAGTGTAATGAGAGCTGTTTTGTGCTGATGAGGGGAACAGAGTTGCCCACACATCTGGCACTATAGAATAAAACAGCAAAAGCAATCATATCT
This sequence comes from Pseudochaenichthys georgianus, assembly GCF_902827115.2. NCBI lineage: Eukaryota > Metazoa > Chordata > Actinopteri > Perciformes > Channichthyidae > Pseudochaenichthys > Pseudochaenichthys georgianus. Next base: position 15,315,634 of record NC_047519.1, on the reverse strand, counting down.
CTAAACGGGCAATTACCATTAAAGGAATAGTAGGGCTGTCAAGTTAACGCGTTAATAACGCGTTAACGCCACTAATTATTGTAACGCGATTAACGCATGTGTATTTTTTTTCCTCGGCCGCCCCGTAGTTTCAGAGCGCATCGAGTTTAAAATACCATCTACAAGGTGATTCGTTCACACACAGTGAGGTCACGAGCTACCCACAATGCAACGCGCGCCATATATATATATATATATAAACACGCCATTTTCCTGGAGGTGCTAATATCCTGGAGGTGCTAATGTAAACAGCTAGCTAAAGTAGCCAGGCAGAGCACACTAGGTTTTTTTTCTGAATTAACGACCGAAGAAATCGCTGCATGTCTTCGGATTACATCTCTGGACTTGAGGGGTGTGCTCTCGGTCGTTACCAGCGTAAACTAGAGCTGTGTGGGTTGTCGGATTGCCCTTACAGACTGCCTGCAGATGTGTGGAAAAACGAACCTTGAAAGTGACCTTCGTCGATTTTGGCTGCATCTACGTCTAATTTCTGAAAACACCAGGTGAATACCCCACTTGTCACAATAATATTATCATGCCACTGCATTTTAGAGTTGACTAGATATTGATTAAGGCAATAGACTATGATATTCTGCTTGCACCTCGCGTGAAATGGTGGATACCGGAAGTACGGTGTCGCATTCGGCCCAATACCCGTATGTGTGTGTGACAGACACCCCGCTCCTGCCGCCCGTTTGTGGCAGACCACACTTCCACGCTCACCGGCAGGCACCGACTGGTTATTGGGAGGACCGGGAGGGTGTGTGTATGTGTGGCCCGAGCGAGCGAGAGAGAGACCTTACGTGCATTGTTAGCATCTGGTGCTAGCTAGCTGCGCTAACGGATATAAGGAGCTGTTTAAATGAAAACAGAGGAGCGCTCTATCCACACAACTGTGCCGAGCACTTGACTTTATGCAGGAAGCCAGACAGCGGGACATTGTAGTCAGCACGAAAAGTCAGCACACTCAGCACGGATAGTGCGCGTACCATGATTGCAGCGTTGAGGCAGCTCCCGTTCGAGCATATGCCTTGAGTTGCACTTAGCTCCAACGATCCATCACACACACACACACACACACACACACACACACACACACACACACACACACACACACGTGCACACACACACACATGCATACACACACACACACACACACACACACACACACACACACACACACACACCATTTGTATTGTATTATTGTATGAGAGAGGTTCCAGGTTGAATTGAGGCGAATATTTGTAATGTTCAGAGGTTGTTGTGTTTAATATTCATGAGAATATTTGTCATTGTTCAAATGACAATAAATATTAGCATAAAGCATATTTGTCCACTCATATGTTGATAAGAGTATTACAAACTTGAAAAATATTCCTCTAAGGTACATTTAGAACAGATCAAAAATGTGCGATTCATTTGCGATTAATCGCGATTAACTATGGACAATAGGGGTGTAACGGTACACGTACCCATACCGAAATTATTCGGTACGGGCCCTTCGGTTCGGTACACGTGTGTACCGAAGTGTACCGAACGAATATAACGTTAAACGTAAAAAAATTGAGAACGTGAACAACTTCTTGGAAGTAATCTCAGGTGCTGCGTCGGAGCATTCAGAGTCATTTGCTCCCATTGTGATCAACGCGTCAGAGCGACCAAGTCATTTCATTGGACGAGCTGGTCAGAGGGATGCGTTCAAATGTAGTCAGTAATTTGAGGAACTGTCGAAATGGCGAACGCAGATAAAGTTGAGCTCGAAAATCCTCCAGCATCATTGAAGTCTCCGGTTTGGGAACATTTTGGTTTCACAGTTACGTACAACGATGACGAACAAAGACAGTTCAAATACAGATTATTTCAGTTCATCGAAAAGCTGCACCTTAATGTTTATTTTATTTTATATTTATTTGAGTGAATATTCATATTTTAATAATAATTAAAAACCCAAAACTAATAGTTTATGTTTTGTTAGTACTAGTACAGTAAAGTTCAAATACAGATTATTTCAGTTAATCGAAGTTTATTTTATTATATTTTGTATTTATTTGAGTGAATACATTATTCACAGTTTAATAATAATTTAAAAAAAATATGTTATGTTTTGTGGTGATTTTTTCTGCTGTACCGAAAACGTACCGAACCGAACCGTGACCTAAAAACCGAGGTACGTACCGAACCGAAATGTTTGTGAACCGTTACACCCCTAATGGACAATCATGCGATTAATCGCGATTAAATATTTGAATCGACTGACAGCCCTAAATAGAATGTAACATTTCTGCATTATTATTTTAAAAAACGATTACTCCTTTGTTTTATATCTCGTGTGCACTTCAAATGTAGAGAAATTCCTTATTTTAATCAATACGAAGTTGCCTTTCATTTGGTCGTCTATAAAAGCGACATATTTATCACCATTGAAGGTATACTAATAACACATCTAAGGAAGTGTACCCAAACTCACAAAAAGTGTGTGTGCTTGCCATGCGTTTTCCAGCAAGAACAGGGTAACACGACTCTGTGGCCTTGCGGTTTATGTTATTATGGTCTGATTTACAGTCACACACACACACTTCCTACCTCCCAACACTTTTTTTCTGTCTCTTATATCACCCAGTCTCCTTTCCTTTCCTTCCTCCCTCCCTGCTTCCACCACAATGTTAGCTAATCCCCCCGCCTGTCTGTGTTGTACTCACTTCCTGTAACTACACGCTGTCACAGGACCAGCACCTGCTGAGCCGTTGCAGTGAGGAGAAAAAGGGCTGTGCGTGTGGTTTCAGGAGAGTTAACGGACAGGCTGTAGCTACACTGCAGCATGAATTGTCGGGCAGCGTGGGTTAACCTCTTCCTTCTATTGCAAAACTCAGGCCTTGTTCCTTTTTTATCTCAAAAATAAATCACTCAAGACATGCCAAACAGTTTTTCTCTACATATACATATTTTTAGATGATTACGGTTATATCTCCACCAAAGGCTTGATTTCAACAACACAGAAGAGATGATTTGCTGTCAGCAAGCACGTATGTGTTTGTGTGTCAGATTGAGAGCTTAAAGGTAGTTTATGTCTAGGACGTCGCTCCTCCAAACATTGAGAGCACTTGATCCTGAAAGATCTGCCTCTCATTTCAGTCCGTAAATAAGCCCGCTGTTGTGTGTTTGCTCTGGATCAATCACTACCCTGGGCCTCAACCTTATATATACAGTCTATGGCCTCAACACATCTCCCCCGCTCCCTAATTGAACGATACGTTCCTTTAACAGTTCCCCTAAATATTCATATGTGAGTCAGAATCACCAGTATAACTCTTTTAAAAGGTATGCTTTGGTGCACATTTGTGTTTGTTTGTTCCAGATCACCGTGTAAGCTCGATATGACTTCCATACTGCATACTGCCTTAATAGTAGGGATAATAAGGTCCATTAAATTACCGTTTAAGTGCATACACATGAAAGCTGTTAGTTAGACATTACTTAGAGTTCCACTGTTGAAAACCACACTTTTTATTACTTAATGAGACATTAATACAACCTTTTATACATTCATAGTAACCTTTTTTGTGTGCATTAAAACAGATTTATCAGCTAAATCAAATCATTTAACATTCTTGATTTTGTGAATGGAATACTGAATTAGATCCAGACTCATAAAACAGCATTTCTGTGTGATTATTCAAATCAAAACACTATTCATCCACAATTTTACTTTTGAATTGAAGCTGTTGCTTCAGCTCAGTGTCGCATGTCACCATCAAAGTCTGTGTCTATCCCGAGACATTGAGACTGTGTTTACTAAATAAGAGGCCTTCATATTTGCTTCAGGCTACATTTTCATATCTAGTGATCTCTCCAATATGCTCTTATTTTGCATATTGAAAGCAACCAATCAGCTTGTTACCCTCTCTCTCTGCCTGTCTCACACTGTAATGGGAATGAGACACAGCTGATGGTCCCCAGGCTGTGGCAGTACAAAGTGCTCTGCCTGAGGTGTGTGTGTGGGTGGTATAAGACACACTTGTTGTTGTGTGTGTGGCTGACTAGGTGCATATTTCTGTCTAAATACACTATATGCTTATGTGGGTGCTTATGTGTTCCTTTGAGTGACTGTGTGTGCACTTACCAACAGCAGACGCCTACAGAGACATGGGCCTGTCACATCCTGTGTATGATAAGACCTAATGACGACACCTCGTCGTGATTGATTGAATTTTGGATTTGTCTGCTGACGTCTAGCTGGCATCCTTTTCATCTGACATGAAAAAAATAATGGTGTCTCAAATGTGTGTGTGTGTGCATGTGTGTAGAGTTGCCTGTCTGCCTCTGTACACAGCAGGCGATATTTGCCAATTTAACTCAACAAGAAGAGGTGAGTGCAGCTGTATTTGGGTTAGCGGTGTGTGTTTAAAGAAAATGGTGTGTGTGTTTGTAAGGGTTATTATTACACTTAAATGAAATTACCAGGCTTGTCCACTACTTTCCCAGATCAGCAAATACTTTTTAACCTCACCTGACACAAGTCATGTGTTACCGGCTCAGTGCAATGCTGGTGCAATACATACAACACATGTATGACAACAGTCAGACACAATGGACTCAGAATGGAGCTGTTATACCGTCAGTAATGGTTCTGCCTAACTTGACATCACATGTGTACAAAAACACGTATTTGATTACTTGTCGTTTACCAAAGCTAAAAAATCCTACGTGACTAATTATGCAGGCTAACAGATACAGCTTACCATGATAGCTATCAGCCTGTGTTCGAATTGTTTTATAAATGTTTCTAAACACTTCACAAATAATGTCATAATGACACATAGTTTAACTGCCGTGACATTTCCTTATAGGCTGTGGGTTTTTTAAATCTGCGTCTGATGAATAAAATTGCCGTAGCCATTTAAAGTAGTCTTTTAAAAAGGGCAGGTTTGTTCCACGTAATTTTGCTAATCGAAAACCGAAAAATTGTGAATCAAGTTTTGAAATTATGAAATTAATGAGGGTTAATGCTAACTTTTAAGATTTCAATTAGCCTATGAATGCTAGTCACTCATGTTTTAGCTAACTGCTAACACAAAATTGCTAAAACTCAAAACATATGTATGTTAGCCTTCCTGGCCCAGGTGCAAAATATTATGTGATAAAAGTCAGCAACTCTGTTCATATCATTATCTGGCAGTAATAAAACACTTATCACGTATTACTTAACAGCACAACAAAAGTCTAATGCTAAACGCTAATTGCTAACACTTAATCACAAAAATTCAGAAAACACTGATATATTAGCATTTATGGCCCAGGTGCAAAACATAAGTATGACAAGAGTCAGGCACACTGTTCATATCACTGCTGCTAACTCAATGGGAATCATCTATGTTATCTTTATTGACTATGAACTCATTCCCCACCCCTTCACTCCGGTTATGGCACTCCTGAGAAAGGCCATTTCCTTCATTACAGTAAGACTAAATAGAGCGTGTCTTCATGGTGTCTCCATCCCTGTCCTATGATCTAACAGTTCTCTGTCCAGATCCACCCCGTTCTGCCCTCTAATCTTGTTTGTCAAACTAAATGATCTGCCCCAGCGAGGTGTGTTAGCCACTAATGTATTTATTGCTTGATAAGAACGTTGGCCATGCAGTTCCAACTTACAGCGGCTATAAAACGGTGGAAAAGAAACACAACGTAATTAACCTTTACTAGCTGTGTGCATAGGTGGTGCCGCTTGATGTGGTGCGTGTCGGTGGTTGGGGGACGTGTGTGTGCTTTCATTAATGCTTGTTTGCATGTTTGCGCCAGGACGTGTGCATGTCTGCCTGCTGGGTTATATGTGTGTATGTACAGTATGTGTTGTGCATTAATGGGGAGGAGGCAATTGCTATCGATAACGACGCGGCTATCAATTAATCGTTAATCTCGTTCTGCCAGATTAGCGCGTCATCCGATAGACTCCAGACTGACTGGAGACAATAAATACGTAAAGTCAATAAAAAAAACTGCAAAGCATCAAGGGAGAACAGGGAGATATATGGGAGTGGGGGTTGACACGTGCCAGGGTGCCACCATCACATAAACCTAATGTTACAGCTTTACACAGAAGAAGAGACGTCATTAAGACTGATGTACACACTCATTCTCCAACAGGAAGCCGCTTGTCGTCAAGCAAGACACATAAGACCTGCTATTCTTCTTCTTCTTCTTCTTCTTCTTCTTCTTCTTCTTCTTCTTCTTCTTCTTCTTCTTCTTCTTCTCTACTTTAAGCCATTTCCTGTACTGTTAAAGACACACACACTCTAATGGGTAATAGATAAAGGACTAATGCCTGGGTTGAGGAATCAAGATAGATGGATAGGGAGGGAGGGAAAGAAAGAAAGAAAGAGTTATGAAGCGGTACCCGGGGGGTTAATTTCTCACAGGCAGTTTTCACACACACACACACACACACACACACACACACACACACACACACACACACACGGAGTAAAGGTGATGTCTGGCCGTGCCAAGCCGGTAGCATGCTAGTTAAAAGTGAATGCGTTTATGGCCGGTGTAGGCCCTCATACATCAAGGAGCAGTTTGTTTAGCCAGCAGTGTGACAGGGTACAGTAACAGGGGCAGGCCCGGGGAGCGGCTGCAGCGTGATGAATGGGAGGTTACAGCAGAGATGGTGTCCCAGTGTGTGTTGGTGTGTGTGTGCGAGAGAAAGAGACATCAAAGCATGTTTTTAGCCCTCAGATTAATGGTGATTCCACTATTTGATCCAAGTGATTTTTTCCCCTGTATTTGAAGAATCTCTTTTTGAAGCTGTAAATATCGCAGACGCCCTCCTCAAGTCATCTCGCTCTGCCCGGTGTGAAAGGATATTTCTCTGCAGTATTGACATAAAGCTTATGGGTTGCAGTATAACATTGCAGAATGTTTTTTTCTGCTTTGATTGTAGGTCTGGTGGGGATTTTCAAGCAGTATTGTTATGAGTCAGATAGAAATATATATATATGTTTTAGTTTATTTGATAACATGATTGCATTTGCTGGACATTTAGTGGCATCATTTCCGTTCTCTTTCATTTCTAAATTGGAAAATTGGCCATTCCAAAGATGGATCTGTGCAGCTTTTATTGGTTTATAATTTATAGTTTCACATTTGGCACAAAACCCGTCCATCAATACCCAAGTGCAAGAAAAATAAGCGCACATTATCAGCAGCCATTATATTGAATAGGAGCAGTTAAATTACTTCTATTCATTGTACTTTTTCAGGACAAATTAACATTTAAAAACGTCCTCTCCTAACTCCTTACCTCCTCCTCATCCTCACCCCATCCTTGTCCCAGTCTCTGCCCTGCACCGGCCGAGCTGTGGATCTCACTGTACCACGGTGATGAAAAACAATAGTGTGTGTGTGTGTGTGTGTGTGTGTGTGTGTGTGTGTGTGTGTGTGTGTGTGTGTGTGTGTGTGTGTGTGTGTGTGTGTGTGTGTGTGTGTGTGTGTTTTCTTTAAGTCTGCTAACAAAAGGCTCATTATCACATGCCCACAATGAAAACAACTAGTTGAACTGTTCCCCTGTGCCTCAGCGTGGCGTTGCCTGTGTGGTTAGTGAGACAGTCAGACAGACAGATGGAGAGGAAGACAGTCAGTTAGCGCCCGCCGCGGAGCCGGCCGCCATTTCTCCCCCAATAACTCACTTTTCTCCCCCTTGGAGAGGGAAAACAATAAGATATAACAATTGGCAAATGGCTGAGGCAGGCGGAGCATTACAAATGAAATGTAATGTTGTTACAGTTTGGAAATAATGAATTATGAAGATAAGCGGGGATCTGTAAAATCGCTGTAGCGATTTACCGGGGTTTCATTTTTCAACTGTATTGAATTATGGGGAATTGGCCTCAGTCAACTGCAAAATACAAAATGGGGAAAAGGAGGATGATTCACCGTTTCACTGTGTGTGTGTGTGTGTGTGTGTGTGTGTGTGTGTGTGTGTGTGTGTGTGTGTGTGTGTGTGTGTGTGTGTGTGTGTGTGTGTGTGTGTGTGTGTGTGTGTGTGTGTGTGTGTGTGTGTGTGTGTGTGTGTGTGTGTGTGTGTGTGTGTGTGTGTGTGTGTGTGTGTGTGTGTGTGTGTGTGTGCAGTTGTGTGCAAGCATATGCAACCTCTGATTGTTTATGTACATAAAATGCATGGGTGCTTTCACATTCGCGCGCATGCAGTGTGTACTGTGTGTATTTCTGTACGTCTCAATGCTGAATGTGTGTGTGTCTGGACAGTGTGTGTGTGTGTGTCTGGACAGTGTGTGTGTGTGTGTGTGTGTGTGTGTGTGTGTGTGTGTGTGTGTGTGTGTGTGTGTGTGTGTGTGTGTGTGTGTGTGTGTGTGTGTGTGTGTGTGTGTGTGTGTGTGTGTGTGTGTGTGTGTGTGTGTGTGTGTGTGTGTGTGTGTGTGTGTTCTCCCCATAGACCTGTTGAGGGCTTTCTCTCGCTCACCCCGCCGCACATGTGATAAATGTCCCTTATCGCCTCTGTCATTGTAATAGCCCCACAACAGGCCCAGAGAGAGAGAGACAGAGAGGGGGGACAGAAGGAGGGAAAGAGGGATGAGAGAGGGGAGAAGGAGGGGGCCGGGACAGGGGGGTGTTGAGAGAGAGACAAAAAAGATGGGGAGAGAGGAGAGGGAGGGATGGCGGCATGGAATGGGATAGCTGGAGTTATCAGGCGGTCTTGTAAGGGGAAGAATACGCATCAAGCTGCCAATCATCCGGCCTGGAAATTGCTCTGAGATTTGAGTCCCCAGACGGTGGGTGTGTGTGTGTGTGTGTGTGTGTGTGTGTGTGTGTGTGTGTGTGTGTGTGTGTGTGTGTGTGTGTGTGTGTGTGTGTGTGTGTGTGTGTGTGTGTGTGTGTGTGTGTGTGTGTGTGTGTGTGTGTGTGTGTGTGTGTGTGTGTGTGTGTGTGTCCATAGAGAGTATCCAAAGCCCCTGTCGTCTCGGTGCTATTACTGCCCCCCATCCTTCCACTCGTCCCTTCATCCGACCAGCTCGCCCTCTCCTCTCTCTGCGTTTTTAAAGCTCAGACTTAAAAAAAGAAACACATCTCTTCTCTCTCTGTCACTAAAACCTTTACTCAAGTTGTTTCGAAACACCGTTGTCATCAGCGGCACCGGCTATTAGGGGAAGGCGATAGACAGAGAGAGAAATAGAGAGGGAGGCATGATGGAGAAGAAGGTGAGGAAAGGAGAAGAAAGGCAGAAAGAGAAGAGGGGTTGATATGTGAGCAGAAACCATTTCAGCCTCTTTAATTTTCTATTGATCCGAGAGCTGCAGACCTGTCCCCTCAGCCGTGTGTGTGTGTGTGTGTGTGTGTGTGTGTGTGTGTGTGTGTGTGTGTGTGTGTGTGTGTGTGTGTGTGTGTGTGTGTGTGTGTGTGTGTGTGTGTGTGTGTGTGTGTGTGTGTGTGTGTGTGTGTGTGTGTGTGTGTGTGTGTGTGTGTGTGTGTGTGTGTGTGTGTGTGTGTGTGTGTGTGTGTGTGTGTGTGTGTGTGTGGACACAATACAAAGAAAAAGAGAAGACATTTATAAAGACATTTATAAAAAGTAAACTACAAAACTACATTTTGTTTCTAAATAGTTCGATTTTTTTATCAGTTTCTATTTTCTCGACATTAGTCAATCAAAATGTTAAACTAACAAATGATAATGTTTCAGGTAGATACATATGATTCTAAACCATATATTTGGCCTAGATGTGCACGTTTTAAAGACTTAATTTAAAAGCCTAAGCTGTCGACTAAGTGAAGGACCTGTAAGGGCAAATTGTAGAGAAACATCCCCCTCTATTGGACACTGTGATACCTCCAGGCACAGGCAGGGGAGAGACCAACGGTGGAAGTGGAAGGAAAGGACAGGAAATGAGAAGGGAGGGATGGAGGAGAAGATGATATGCCTGTAGGGAAGATAGCACATTCATAAACATCACAATGATGTCCAATTGCAGCCGTGTGATGCAATCGCTCTGTATCTGATTGCCACAAATACACAAACCCACATACACACACACTTAAACACACAATGGCCTCAGGTGTGACCTGTCCAACACCCCACTCCAGCAGATAGACATCTTTGATCTATCAAGTCTCAGCACCAAGATCTATTTTTTCACATACGCTTTTTTTGTCATTTCTGGTGTTATAGAGAATGAGAGATGGACAGACAGACTTACAAACAGTGTGGTGGTAGAGTGTTAAGGAATAATACGACAACATTTCCCATATGGAACTGCCCCTTCTCTCAAGTGGTACAAGACAACAATTTGTCCTAATGTTTGTATTTTATTTGTATCTTTACTGGTCTATTAAATCTCCTTTTAGAACAAAAGTGCTCGTATACATGACATTATGTGAGTGGCGTATAAACAACTCTGACTGTGACATTAGGAAATGTTGTGTTTTCACAAGCACACTTGTAGTCTGGTCCAGTTTGGTGCCTCTGATTCTTTAACTGTCAGGACAGGCAAGAAGCAAACCACAACAGAGACTACCAAGGCCTGACCACACACTTGGGAATGTATTCATTATCTGGTTTGCCTCCATTTTCCTACAGACCTACAGTTCTAGGACAACTCAAGGAAAACACAGAACTCTGAGCGTCAATGTTTATTGTCCTTAATTACACCAAATCTCCAGCGAACTTCTGATCAGGTCTGCTCAATTAATCGTATTTTAATCGCAATTACGATTTTGGCTTGCAACGATTATGAAAACAACATAATCGAAATAAAACGATTATTTATTTTATTTTATATTTATTTATTTTTTGGTTTTTCAGTTGAATTATACTCAAAGTTCAGGGTAATCAACTGTTAAAAACATACTGTTCACCATTTTTTGTTCAATACATGGATGTTTTTAAAGTAAATGGATAATCGTTTTTAATAATCGTGATATCAATTATTGACCCAAATAATCGAGATTATGATGTTTGCCATAATCGAGCAGCCCTAGATCAAACTCGCCGAAAACTGAGATTTCTTCTGATCAAATTTGCCATCTAAGTCGTGCCAACAGAGATTACAGAGACGCAAAAAAGTTTGCTTTGTGCCTGTTGGATTTCTATTCCGGTGACACTCCGGTGAGAGGGGTAATATAGCAGACGGCTCGACAGACAGATAGATGGAAGGCCAGACTGCTCCCTTGTATGAAGGATTATCCCCTATCCTCTGTTTGTGACAAGAGCTGATAAGGGCCTGAGAGGAGAGGCAGCGAGAGGCTGAGAGGGCTGCTGACACACCAACACACACATATGCACATATAATCCACAGCGAGAGAGATATCAATCCATCATTTAGAGCCGGGGATTCAGCGAGAGGAAATAGGTTCTTCTCAATCGCTGACAACCCAACACACACTCGCGCAAACACACACTCACCTACAATCGCATCTGCTGTACAAAGGGCTCATGGGGCTTGAGAGTTGAATGGGGGCTGTTTGAATGACTGTTCAATTTCATCTATTTATCTGATTTACATTTGGCTATTGTTGCCAGCACGGCTGTATAATATCTGTGTGTGTTTGGAGCTGGTATTGGCTCTGAACGACATCGCTGTCACTAATAGGAACCATACATCTGAATGTTGTAATGGTAGCTATCGCAATTGGGGATTTTTCTCATTGTTAAAATGGAAAAAAAGGGAATGTGCACTTGTGGTTTCCATAAAGGTTCGAACAGAAAAACATTCAAACTAAATCATTGTAGTACACTTATACAATTTAGCTATTATTAGCAAAACATCTGAGAGTACGTTTTTACTTTCTCATTACATTACATTACATTGCATTTAGCTGACGCTTTTATCCAAAGCGACTTACAATAAGTACATTCGACCAGGAAGACACAACCTTGAACAAAGTTAGAGTTAGCATTAAACTACAGTAGGGTGAAAGATTTTTCAAAGTGTTATTGTGTTATTTAGGGCTTCCATTCACACATTGGTAAATGTAAGGGAAAAAAGTTATCAATTTAAGTACTCCATTGGTATAATTATTATAATATTAAGGGTACTGGTTAGATCGTGCGGCTGTTTGACAGGAACATGAAAATCCCCTCTCCTCTCCTCAACATGACCACATCTCTTGAGGAGTGTGTGTGTGTGTGTGTGTGTGTGTGTGTGTGTGTGTGTGTGTGTGTGTGTGTGTGTGTGTGTGTGTGTGTGTGTGTGTGTGTGTGTGTGTGTGTGTGTGTGTGTGTGTGTGTGTGTGTGTGTGTGTGTGTGTGTGTGTGTCTGTGTGTGTGTGTGTGTGTGTGTGTGTGTGTGTGTGTGTGTGTGTGTGTGTGTGTGTGTGTGTGTGTGTGTGTGTGTGTGTGTGTGTGTGTGTGTGTGTGTGTGTGTGTGTGTGTGTGTGTCAGAGAAACAGACAGTAAAGTGAAATGAAACCACGGTAATAGTTGAATGTGTTCCCTCAGCCTGTCCTTGTTGCGCTCCTTCTCTCTAATTGGTCCATGCGTCTTCCTGTAACCTTGAACATATGCACTGATATCTGAGCGGGGGAAGAGAAACGTAGGGAGTTGGGCTATTGATTACAGTTTGTGACAACAGGTCAAAGGGTTAACATGTGTAAGAGGAAGCTTATTGCAAGATGGGGGGGGGGGTGCTCTGCAGTGGGAAGTGGTTAAGGAGGTGCCCAAGGGTCTACAGAGGGGCTTTAAGATGATATAATACACTCACTCACAATGTTGCAAGAGCTCAGTGTGATATCTGGAGATATTGAGCACAGTGTTTTGCAATAAAAATGTGTCATTGCGTAGAAACCCTTAATAATATAAAATAAACTAGTTTCCGGCTGCTTAGAAAAAATACAGATTGCAAGAGCATAGGAAAAACTGACGAATAATGAAAGGTGACACATAGATGTTGGAAGAGATACATAATCCAGTCTAAGTGGGAGAAAGACAGAATATGTAAGAGACACAGAGGGGGGTGGGTATTTGGCTCTGTGTTGCGGAGCACCAGGTTAGGTGCAGGGCCATTTGGCGAAGGCTGCGGTGCTAGAGTTGATGGATGAGACAAACTGCAGCCTCTTTTCTCTTGTAACTTTAAAATCATTAAGCCTTTTACATGGCCATGCAGATTTTTATAGCCACCTCAGACAATCTGCAGCTTGTCCATGTCTTTAGATCGGCAGGATGGGAGAAGACTCAGAGGTGTGGAACGTCACATCATCTAACGTGGATCAGATCTCAGATCAGATCTCCTCATAGTTATGGATTTAGTCAGCTACATAACATTTTAAATGATAAGCTGTAATGTGTACATTTTTGTTTCATTCTTTTTGTAAAGAAGCACTAAAGGGATTGTTTGTAGTTAAGGTGTTTTATATAATGTTAGGATGAATAAGGCTAATCCATCATACTGTGCCACAATGATGACATTTGACTCTACTTCTCCTGGCAATGTCTGCCTGTTGACCGTATTGAAATGATGTGGTGGAACACACAGCATCTTTCTTGTCTCTTTAAGAAAATAAGCTTTAGTTGGAGTTTATAGTTTCTATTAAAATGACTTTAGCATAATGGATTTTTATCTGCTGTTTATATATTGATAATTAAGATTTAAACGTATCAACAAAAAATATATGGCATTTCCCACTCCCAAATGTGTAGTAATGTATTAGCTCTAAGGTCGCGTTCACCCCAGCCTTGTATAGCCCGGTTGAATCGAACCCTGGTGCGTCTAGGCGCTTGGTGCGGTTCGTTTGGGTCGGTGTGAACGCAGTCCGCTTGCTAGTGATTTGTGTTTTTACCCCCTTAATGTCTGACCAATTGTTGAGCAGCATTTCCGAGCACATGACTCAAAGTTTATAGTCCGTTTGAATGTTGCCCGTGTGAAGGCAAACTAAACCTTCTGAAAAATGGAACAAACTGTCGTCTGGTGCGCCAGAGAAGCTGACTTGTAGGTGTGAATACGACCCAAGGCATATTTGGAACTTTTCTTAGATGATGTGATGTTTTATGTTTCCTTTTGATGGCCTGGAAAGTCATAAAGTAATTATTTAAAGAAGGCTGAAAAATGCAGTCTGAGACACAGCTTACAGCACACATGTTGCTACATTAAAAATACATGATTACAATGCTTACATTTCACATCTCATCCCTGATGATCCTGCTCTCAAAATGCAGCTGGAGATGACGTGCAGGTACCCAGTAGGTCATCTGGTGCTGAGAGGACAGCCCTGACAATCTGCTGCCCCTCTTTGCCTGGCACGTTTTGCAATAACACATACAGCCAGGTATAACCAGGAGATCCCTGGTGAGGATATGAGTTCTATTAAGACAACCCAGTTAGCTGAGATAAACCTTTCCCTGGCTAAATCACACAGTGGCATCAAATAATCATATTACTTTTTATAGTATCCTACTTCTTCTTTTGGAGTGTGTGTTTGATACAGAAGGTGTCATGTTCGAGGGGCCAACAAGTTTAATGATAAACCAGTCGCAACAACAGGGTGGGTGTTTCTGCGATGCGCTCTGAATATTATCAATAACAGCCTGTGTGCGTTTGTAAAGTGCGCCTGCATCCATCCATCCGTCAATCGCTCTCATTTCTCCTCCACAGGCGTCCTCCTCCGCTGTTAGGATTCAATTAGCACAGTGCAGGCAGCCATGGCACCCTCATTAAAGCTAATTAGTTAAAACATCAGCCAATCTAGCGTTAATTGGCTTTGGTAATTAATTCAGCTGCTAGACCAAATGAAAGCAGCAGGGAGAGAGATAATGAGAGGGAGCGAGGGATAAAGAGAGGGCGGACGGGAGGGCAATCAGAGGAGAGGGGAAAGATGAGAGACAGAAAAAAGGAAAGAAGATTTAAAGAGGAACAAAACTAATGGACAGGTCTTCTTTCTGTACTCTGAATAGTTGCACTAAGATGTAAAAAGCTCAAAAGATGCGCTGACATTTTTCCTTACAACATGAAATTGTCTGATTGTGTGTGCTGAGTCATGGCGTCTATTTCAAACTTGCTGATGCCCCTCCTTGCCCACTGACTCGGCACATTACCGCCGCGTAATGAGGCCCCTTTGGGATGGAAATGAGTGCCGACAGGCCTCACGCCCACACCTCTCCGTCAGGTATCCCTACTCCCGCGGACAGCTGAGGAAGGAGAAATGGAAACGAGACAGACTGCAGAGAGGGCATAGGACAGTGGGAGGAAAAACATCCCTTTGTGTTATTGTGCCTATTATTAAATAGTTATAATTAAATCAAATGTACAGAGGAAACTATGTTCCACACTCAAAAAGTATTCATAGCTCATAGAGGTAATATTTCCAAAAAAAAAATCAAAATCCTAAATCGGTTATTTTTCGATCATAATTATCCATAACAATTTAATTTAAAGTGTGGGTTATGGTACGATTACTATATTTTATTTTTAAATAGCTGAGAGAAAGAAAGATATTTTAGATAATCCTACAAGAGAAGCTTGAATCCATCATTTAGATCTTCTATTAGCCTTGGTTGTGTTTTAAATAACAACTGGAGGAAATTATAAACGTATATTTTGTATTTCACTTCCAGAAACATACAAGTATTTAACACAGTGCGTGGCTTTCAGTAATGTACACTTGCTTTATTTAAAATAGATGTTGGTATTAGTCCTGCAGAAGATTGGCAGGGTGTGTGTGCGTGCGTGCGTGCGTGCGTGCGTGCGTGTGTGTGTGTGTGTGTGTGTGTGTGTGATAGTGGTCTTGAATTGAGACATAGCCTGTATCGGCTAGCTGTGCCTCTGCTCTGTGGGTCAGTGCTTGGTTAATGCTCCATTAATTTACTTCTTTATCCCTCGCCGCTGTCTCCCTCACACACACACACACACACACACACACACACACCAGGCACACACACACACTGACAAGGTGATTGATTGAATAAACAGCTGTCAGTAGTTGGAGATAACCTCGCCAGCATCACACCGCTGTCTCTCAGACACACTCGCGCGGCAGGGTCCCTGGAGTAAAAACCCACATTACACATGCTGACACACACTTGTAAACAGACGCACACACACAGACACACACAGGGACCATCAGATGACCATTTATCAGCCTATGTTCGGAACCAGGCAGCTGATGATTTATGGCTTGGTTTGGCTTGATTTAATTTCTTGGTTTTTCCCTTTTGTTTTCCTTAATCCTCCACATTTTATATCAAAGTGTACTCCTTTTTAGTTCATGCTGAACAGCAGGTGGGTTTACAAATGATCTCCACTATTCCCTTTGATACCATAAAGAATATATAACATGTCGTAGCATTGACAGTTTCCCCATGATGCCAACATCTCCTGTCCATGTAGAATAAATGCATCTGCCGATTTACATATCACTCATTCTAAGTGCAACGTGCATATGTTTACACACCGAAATACTCCCTTGACTTAAACTGACACATCCACACTGCTACTACTCTCACACACACACACACACACACACACACACACACACACACACACACACACACACACACACACACACACACACACACACACACACACACACACACACACACACACACCTTTCCCCTCTCTATCCGACCATCTCTTCATCCCTCCTCTCCACCGTGCTGACATTTCATTTGCTTTTCTAAAAGTGACAACCCCAGGGAGCGAGGGAGGGGAGGGAGGGGAGAGATAGTGAAAGAGCCTGGTGATGAGTTTTGAGCAGGGCGTGGAGGAGTGCTATTTAAAAGCGCCATGCATCATTGTCAGGGAGTGAGGATGAGCAAACACACACACACACACACACACACACACACACACACAGTCAGACAGCCACAGGAAACACACACGTGCACGGAGAAGCAGTGCGACGAAGCCGGGGTGCCAAACTGAAGTTGACCCCCGTTCCATTTCATCAAATGTCCTCCGAATGAGCCACAGCCTCATCTATTTTGCAAACACACACACACACACACACACACACACACACACACACACACACACACACACACACACACACACACACACACACACACACACACACACACACACACACAGCTAGTGATCATCCTAGTGTCTAGCCTGCTTAAAGCACAGCTCACTTAAGAATAAACCATATCACCTCCTCTCTGGGAGACGCACACACACCTTGGTGGTCCCATTTGTGTTAATGCGGCCCCTGGTTTTGGGCTTTAGGGCTCATATTTGCCATTATGGAGATGATGGCTTTACGGGGGCCTCTCACCTCACCTCGCGTTGGTCGGCAGGGAGAGAGGGGAGTGTCGAAATGAAGGCTGACACCTCAGTGGGATTTATTTGATTGTGGATGCGAGGCGGTGTCATTCTGGAGAGGGGTGGTGGGGGGGGGTGAGACGGGAAGCCTCGGGCTAAGTGAAAAGAAGAAGAGACGACGGCAGGGCGAAGGGAAGGGGAAAGAAAGAGAAATAAAGCAACGGGAAAGGCACAGGAAGAGATTGAGGGGGAGCAGAAGTGGCCCTCTTTCCCTCTCCGTGAATCAAATCAAATTCCCCTTATCGCACATTATTTGAAGAGGTTATCGGGCGCGGTAATGCGGTTACACGCCGGGCCGCGGCTGAGAGATTTCCTTGTTTACCGATGTTGGCGGGTGTTATAGCTAACCGGCCACACAAGAGGGGAGGGGGAGGGAGGGAGGGGGAGGGGAGGAGGAGGTAGAGGAGGGGAAGAGGGGAAAAGAGGGGTAGCGGGCATAAACACTTGATGCATGTCAGAAAACTCATTTAGGGGAACAACAAGGAGGGGGAACTGTGTGTGTGTGTGTGTGTGTGTGTGTGTGTGTGTGTGTGTGTGTGTGTGTGTGTGTGTGTGTGTGTGTGTGTGTGTGTGTGTGTGTGTGTGTGTGTGTGTGTGTGTGTGTGTGTGTGTGCGTGCGTGTGTGTGTGTGTGTGTGTGTGTGTGTGTACTCCCACAAGGAGATGACAGTTGTTCAAGGACAGGAAAGCAGCCTCTACACGGAGACACTTTGTAATTCCATTTGGAAAATGCGCTCCTGTGTTTTGTGAGTCTGCCCGTTACCAACATACGGTGTGTGTGTGTGTGTGTGTGTGTGTGTGTGTGTGTGTGTGTGTGTGTGTGTGTGTGTGTGTGTGTGTGTGTGTGTGTGTGTGTGTGTGTGTGTGTGTGTGTGTGTGTGTGTGTGTGTGTGTGTGTGTGTGTGTGTGTGTGTGTGTGTGTGCCAACTCATAAATCCGGTCCTCCTTTTCTTCTGACTCTTATTGTTGAGCTTCCATCCAGTTTACATGCTCAGCGCTCATTAGCTGATTGTGTGTATATACTTTACAAGAGAAGTCAATCCCTTGCAATGGAGATAAAAGATAGAAAATGGTCAACAACGTGGTCGCGTGTTAACAAAGTTGGAGTTTTTTGCGAACGCTCAATCCAACTAAGCGTCTTTGAATGCGTCATTTCATCAAAATCCAGAACACGGAACTTTTTGGGGGTCACGAAGAGTCCCGGATACAATCTCCTGTGTCCGAGATAAAGCGGAGGGATGACACGCAAAGCAGGTCATTAAATGGGATGTGGACCCACAGTGTTGCGAGTACATGGTGTGCCTCTTTGCCCATTGAGCCATGAGGACACCCCAAATGGCTTTTTATCTCTGGCCCCATTGAGAGCCAGTATTGAGCTGACAATCCTGTCCTCTCTGGAGGTGGCCTTTTACCTCAGCTCATTGTAGTCTGTGACTGGGAGCCCGCGCTATCTAGCATCTATTGATTCCGACTTCATCTGGACCAAAGCAACACGGGAGATGGGAGAGAGAGGGAGCAGGTGTGTGTGTGTGTGTGTGTGTGTGTGTGTGTGTGTGTGTGTGTGTGTGTGTGTGTGTGTGTGTGTGTGTGTGTGTGTGTGTGTGTGTGTGTGTGTGTGTGTGTGTGTGTGTGTGTGTGTGTGTGTGTGTGTGTGTGTGTGTGTGTGTGTGTGTGTGTGTGTGTGTGTGTGTGTGTGTGTGTGTGTGTGTGCAGCAGAGGAGAAAAGTCAAAGAAAAAAGGAAGATGAAGGCTGCTTCAAGAGTTGAAAGGGATTGAACTTGCCTTGTGATTACACACATTTGACACATTTTCATCTGGAACTGAAACCTAAACTAGAATTTTTCTTTGACATTACAGAAAAGGAAAGAAGTAAGAGGAGAGAAAAGGAGTATAGATCCTAAAAAACCTGTTTGAGAAGGAAGGACACTCAGAGAAAGCCATTTTTATCCATGAAGAATGCTGTGTGTTTCAACAACTTCATTGCGATCTGCCACAAAGTGTAATGGGTTCTCCCGTGGCCAATGCTACACGTTTCAGGAGATTAGGCCCGTTTCTCCATAATCCTGCTGACACACACACACACAGACCTACACACTGAACCAAAGAAACATAACCTTCTCAGCTGGTTTACTCAATATAGGCTGGAAGAAGAATATGAGGACAGAAACTTAAGGAAATGAACATTAAAGGCAAAAAGGAAGAGTGGGTGCAATGACTAAAGTAGGGTCATAAGGGAAGTAGAGTAAGAATATTAGGACGAAAGCAAAAAGGTGAAATGTCAGGGAATACAAATGCAAATAAAGGAGGGATAGAAAAAGGAAGATTCCTCCTCTCTGCTCTCCACTCTTCCATATGATCGAGCTCTCTCTGCCTTACAATCTGTTCTCTATAATTACCTATTGTGTGTGTGAATCCTCATTATAACATTAGTTAAATAACTTAACTCATGTTAAGTGTAGGTTTTAATATTGTAGATCTACTTTTGGACTGGTTTTCATGAAGTCTAGTGTAGTCTCATTTATTTAGAGAGAAATGCAACTCTAAGGTCTTCTTAAACAAACTGGCTTGATGATGTGTTTTGATCTGTGATTGGTGTGAAACTGACATTTAGGATACACTCTAAACACGAATTCAGGCGACCTTTCAGCTCCACTTAATTAAATGCATGGTTGCAAGATAAAAATGTGAGTTAATTGATTTCGATAAACATTTGAAGTTGCAAACATTAATTTATAAGTTGTGTTGATGTAATAATGTTGGTAATTACATCAACTTAATATTGTGTGTAATTTGAACTCTGATTTCTGCGTTAATTGACTTAAAACTAAATTCAAGTTGTAGTAAGTATTGCAATTGGCTTGATAACTTAACTGTTCTACACCTTGAGTTAAGGATTTCAAGTCCACTCCCACTTAACATGCCTGCACAAGTTCCAACAGTTAAGACAAATAGAAATATACAAAGGACATTTTAAGGTGAGTGTCATCTCTTGTCTTTCAAATACAGTAGATAGCCTTGTAGTTGCACTGTATAGGCAAATTGCTGTTTGACCAAAATTAGCATTCTTTGAACTGTGAATAGTTCTGTGAGAGGATACAAAGTAGTAGAGGCTACTGTGAGAGTAAAAATACTTTGGTTACTATTGTGATATCGCTTTTTATTCAAAATGAATCTCGGTGAAGCAGATCAAGGATGCTTCTTGAGGTAGGATCGTTATTTAGAGTTGTCATTGAAATGCAAGTGGTTGGCAGTTCAGAATATATTCATTTAGGTCATTTATATAAAAATCTTGAAATAACATAAAATCCATGGGCACAGTGGGCACAGGACAAAAGCACTGCTCTCTGTCAGTTACATTTTGAAGCATATTGCACTTTTGGCCACACCCCAATCAATAATATCTTAGCAACGTTCAGCATGGATAGCTGTTGACAGCAATGGCATGGGAAAAGGATTGTGCAAAATTTGGAAAGTGGCTTCTGCTCTTCACTTAACCAGTTCAAGTATTGTATGGAACCTGCTAAAAAGATGAGAAGGTACACTAACACTTGCACGGTTGTGATTGACAAAATATGTCCACATGCATTTAAACACTAGGCAAAGTACTCAAAAGCACCTCTGTGTGTCTTCAGGACCACATTGCCATGACGACACACACATGCAGACTCAATAGATGAAAACAATACCAGTGTTGCTTTAGCAGCTGGTAATAATGGCTCTGAATTAGCTAAGAGTTTAAAAAGTATGCAATTACCTAATTCATTATCTCTTATGCGCTAACCTATTATTTAATGTGCTTCAAAAGGACATGAATATCGCCTTCCACCCCAGGATCTGACCATACGATGGCAACCATCGTGGTCGAGGGAAACAAATGAATGAGCAAGCATTCTGCGTTAAATGTGTTCATACTGTTTGAAATAATGACTGTCGGCAGTGTAAACATCTTTTGTCAAATTGATGTGTGTGATCTGCAGATTGGTGGCCATTGAGAGTTTGTTTCTGTAGTTTTACAAAAACCTTACAGATTTTACACATTTGGCACTGGTTTTAAATATGCAAAGGCCTTTAACTTCATTGTGATGGCAGCATTTATTTGCTGTGTCCCCATGTCCCATGGTAATATGGCTAATGTGTTTATTTATCTTTTTTTTCAAGATTGAAATGAAGCTCAGCGCAAGTTCTTTCAGGAAGACTGGGTGTAAATACATTCACTCTGCAGCTGCATATAATCAGCTCATCACAGGCGTTCTCTTTAACCTATTACATTTCACCTCATTCTCCAGCAGCCAATCAACGTGCTGCAGCCAAACTATAAAATGGTTCTCCTCTCTCCTGCAGTCAGCTGTGATTTCAGGTGTTCATGCACCTTATCATATGGCATGTGTCAATTAATGTTCAAACAAAATGAATTCTCTCCTGATTGAAACATCATGTGTTGAAATAAACAACTGCAGTTCCAAATAAAAAGTTAATTTCCTAATATTTTTGTTGTGGAATCAATTAATTTCTTTCTTTAAAAGGCAAAAACATGAAAAAGCTAAGAAAAAAAACTATTGAATACAATATATTTGGAGCAACTTCATTTATAAATGGTTGTCAACTTAAAAACGTGTGTTCACAATGATGGTAATTAAGTACATACAACTTAAAATTCCTTTTAAATCATACGGTAAAACTAATCGGAACAACTTCATCTTTTGAGTAATCAACTTCAAAACTTGTGTTTATAATACCAATTATTAAGTAAGTGGTCATTAAAAACACCTCTGATTGTAGAGGTAAAGTATTCTCCCCTAACTCAAATAACTTTGTTGCTTTAAGACAATTTCATTAGAAGTTGTCTTAACTCAATAAACATTGATGCAAACTGTTGCGTTGATTTTTGTTGTTGAGCCAAGGCATTTGTTTTTAGAGTGTGGGTTAGTGGCATATTGATAAAACACCTGTTGAATTGGAAATAAATAACTCTTTCCGTTGAGTTTTAGACCATCCAAAGTGTCCATGTCAGTGCTCTACCAGGGAGTAAATAAATCAGACATCCATCCATCCCATCCATCCATCTTCTCCCGCTTATCCGTGGTCGGGTTCCGGGGGTAGCAGTTCCAGCAGAGAGCCCCAAACTTTCTTTTCCCTGGCGACATCAACCAGCTCTGACTGGGGGATCCCAAGGCGCTCCCAGGCCAGCGAAGAGATATAATCCCTCCACCTGGTCCTAGGTCTACCCCTTGGTCTCTTCCCAGCTGGACGTGCCTGGAACACCTCCCTAGGGAGGCGCCCAGGTGGCATCCTAACTAGGTGCCCGAACCACCTCAACTGGCTCCTTTCGACGCGAAGGAGGAGCGGCTCAACTCCGAGTCCCTCCCTGATGACCGAACTTCTCACCTTATCCCTAAGGGAGACACCAGCCACCCGGCGGAGAAAACCCATCTCGGCCGCTTGTATCCGCGATCTCGTTCTTTCGGTCATGACCCATCCTTCATGACCATAGGTGAGGGTAGGAACGAAAATGGCCCGGTAGACAGAGAGCTTTGCCTTCTGGCTCAGCTCCCTTTTCGTCACAACGGTGCGGTAAAGCGACTGCAGTACCGCTCCCGCTGCTCCGATTCTCCGGCCCATCTCACGCTCCATTGTTCCCTCACTCGAGAACAAGACCCCGAGATACTTGAACTCCTTCACTTGGGGTAAGGACTCATTCCCTACTTGGAGTGGACAGTCCATCGGTTTCCTGCTGAGAACCATGGCCTCAGATTTGTGCTGATCCTCATCCCAGCCGCTTCACACTCGGTTGCGAACCGATCCAGTGAGTGCTGAAGGTCGCAGACCGATGAAGCCTTTAGAACCACATCATCTGCAAAAAGCAGTGGTGCAATCCTTAGTCCACCGAACTGCAGACCCCCTCCCCCACGACTACGCCTCGAAATCCGATCCATGTATATTACAAACAGGATTGGTGAAAAAGCGCAGCCCTGGCGGAGGCCAAGCCTCACCGGAAATGGGTCCGACTTACTGCCGAGGACCCGGACACAGCTCTCACTTTGGGAGTACAGAGATTGGATGGCCCTGAGTAGAGACCCCCTCACCCCATACTCCCGCAGCACCTCCCACAGTAACTCCCTGGGAACTCGGTCACATGCCTTCTCCAAGTCTACAAAACACATGTAGACCGGATAAGCGTACTCCCAAGCCCCCTCCAGGATCCTTGTGAGAGTAAAAAGCTGATCCGTCGTTCCACGACCAGGACGGAATCCGCATTGTTCCTCCTCAATCTGAGGTTCGACAATCGGCCTGACCCTTCTTTCGAGTACCTCCTTTCTTTCGGGCGGCACAAAAGTTGTTCTGGAAAACTGTCCGACACCTCAGGAGGGGGAAGCAGGGAACCATCCAAGCTGTGTACAGTAAGGATGGGACGTTGTTGACCTCAACTGATGGAGTGTTAGGGCGTTGGAAGGAACACTTTGAGGAACTCCTGAACCCGACAACTCGGCCCTCTATGTTAGAGGCAGAGCTGGAGTATGACGGGGGATCAACACCAATCTCCCGGGGGGAGG
The DNA here is from genome assembly GCF_902827115.2 of Pseudochaenichthys georgianus. Taxonomy (NCBI): domain Eukaryota; kingdom Metazoa; phylum Chordata; class Actinopteri; order Perciformes; family Channichthyidae; genus Pseudochaenichthys; species Pseudochaenichthys georgianus. The sequence goes on along the minus strand of NC_047519.1, from coordinate 15,291,790 downwards.
TACTGAGGTCGTCAAACAACTCCACAGTGGCAAAGCCCCGGGGGTGGATGAGATCCGCCCGGAAATGCTGAAGGCTCTGGGTGTTGAGGGACTGTCATGGTT
>NC_047519.1:15236688-15286688 GCF_902827115.2 Pseudochaenichthys georgianus | reverse complement strand
TTTTAACGATGGGACACAACCATTAGGATCCATATTTCACCTTGACCGCCCGTCAGGCTGTGTGTGTGCGTGTGTGTGTGTGTGTGTGTGTGTGTGTGTGTGTGTGTGTGTGTGTGTGTGTGTGTGTGTGTGTGTGTGTGCGCGTGTGTATACGTGTGTAGTGTGACACTGTGTTTGTGTATGACCCGGTGTCCACCTTAGCGGCCCAGCTTTATGATAGTCCCCATTAACCTGGAGGAACAGGGCAACAGATAGTGTCACCCCGCGTGGAAATCACACTTCATTTACCCCCGTTTACACCTCCCACAACCCCCCCCCCCCCCCGTCTGTTCTCTTCAGTGTCCCAGGTTTCTTACCCAAATCTCTTCTTACTCTGTCTGAGTCTTAACCTGTCCTCTCATCTCTCCATTACCGGATGTGTCTGGATGATGCGAGCAAACATCAGACCAAAGCAGTGACATGGGGGAACCCATTGTCCTCAGTGCGAACAGGTTCATTTGTATTCCTCCTTTACTTAAAGTTATAACAAAATGACTTTGCAGAGACATACATCTTCTAACAAGTGACCCATAAAAAAGGAGAAAAAAAAGAGTTTATCAAAAGGTCTCAATCTCATGGCCTTCGGCCGATTAAGTTGGCTCGCTTATCAATGGAGATTTGGTAAAGATGACTCAAAAACGTGGTCAAATTGGCACGAAATCATGAAAAACGTTCTCTTAAACATCGATGTTGATGTCTTGAGTGACTACCAATTCACAAAGTGTTCAGTCAGATGCCTACATAAAAGAACATGATATTCTACAAGCCATTTGGACTTAAATGAATTTCCTTTGTCACATGCAGGCTCATAACAATATACAGCCCCTGTCTGTCAACCAACATCTTTAGGACTACCTTTGCACAGGTGCGCCACATCTTTCTCTCAGCCAATCAGAATAGACTTTGCTTTTCCAAAGGAGGGCTAAAGGGACATGCGCTAAGATGATGCATTTGAGACAGATGGTTAATACAGATATACGGCATTGACACTGTGATACAAATAAAGTGTTATCTTCAAGAATGTTACTTTATATTATTATACAAAATGCCAACGACTGTGCATTCTCCATTTTTAGAGTGTTTATAAAGGCCGGGAGATGTGGCTGGAAAAGTGGATTGTGAGAAACTAGATTTAAACTAAATACAAATAGACAACATGGGAGAGCTTAGTGAGGGTCATCCATCCATCATTGTCTAATATGGGGAGGTGTGTGTGTGTTTCAATAATTAATAAAGGTTAGTAGTCTGCCCTTCCATCTGTGGGTCTGGGATACTGTGCAAGCACACACTCACAGACACACACAAATGCGGTTATTTAAGGAAATAGCGTCATCCCCGGGAGAGATGGGATGGTGGCTAACGTCACGGCTGGCTGATTTAGCTCCTGGCCATTAACCCATCTGACTCATACACACACCTCAGGGGGGGGGAAGAGGATATAGAGATGCAGGCGATAGCATTTAAAGATATTTTTGATAGAAATGTTCCTTCACACAAAAATGTCTTAGTGTGACTTTGGAGGCAAAGGACATGGAAGTGGGAGATCAAATACAAGCAGAGAGTGGTGTGTGTGTTTGTTATATCGCAAAACCAGATTCTATATCCCACACACACACAAACACACACACACACACACACACACACACACACACACACACACACACACACACACACACACACACACACACACACTGTCTCTCCCTCTCCCGGCTCTCTGCATGGTAGCAGCCATCATTGAAAGTGACAGTGGGAATTTGGTCCAATTTGTAGTAAATCTGCCTTTAATGACGACCAGCGCTCGCTGAACGAAAGAGCTGTGGGTATGGAAACGAAGGTGTGTGTGTTTGTGTGTTTGAGACAAATGTGTGTGTCCCATATCTGCCGGTCCTCTTCTGTGAATATCTGTTCTTCCGTGTGTTTCTATTTGCTTTTTATTCCTGTTCTCTGTTCTGGCTGCATGTGTATTTGATTACAACTGCCACCCTGTCCTCTCCTATGTGTGCTCCGTGTCGCCTGTTCACGGGCCACAGCTCCTCATGTATGGACATGGAAATCACACACACACACACACACACACACACACACACACACACACACACACACACACACACACACACACACACACACACACACACACACACACACACACACACACACACACACAGTTGAGAAAATGGTAATCTATCATGCCCTGTAAACGTCAGGTGGCTCATGGGGGCAGAGTAATCTACATACCCCGAAAGCCCCTCCTCCTCTTCATACCCCTACTCCTCTTCTTCTTCCTCCTCCTCCTCCTCCATAATCAATTTGCCTCCATGAGAGCGAGCCCCCGCCTCTCCAGCGGACGACACAAAAAGGCAAAAAGCAATCAGTATCTTGAGGTTAGCGCCATCCCTCCATTCCTCCTTCCATCCATTCCACCAGCTCCCAGTGAACAGAGACTTATGTATCCCTCTATCTCTCTGAGGGCCCGCTTGCTGTCACTCAAACTCAGGCTGTCCACCTGAATGATTGATGCTGGTTTGACCAGATGTTGGGACGATGGGAAGTTTAACTGGGAAATTACTGATCAGCTCACCAGTTCAGATTCATTGGGAAATTGACATTTTAGAGTCTTTTGTTTCTTACCTTGATTTTTTCATTCAGTTTAAAATCTATTGAAACATTTTAGTGAATTAGGATTTTACAAAGGGAATTTAAATATCTCTTCTAATCCATAAATCATATAAAACTGTAAACAACCTTCAAAAAATGTCTACTTTTGCCATGTTTTAAGAAATAAAATGTTATACGAATCAGGCTATGGATGAGTATTAACAAAATCACATGTACAAGCGTTCAGTATATAGATAAAAATAAACTAAAATGTGTATTTAGTTTCCTTTCTAATAGTTTGAAATAGGACATGAAAACTATGTCTGGCTTTGAAATGACATCATATATTTTGGACCAACCAATAAAATCATGGTCTAAATATAAAAACGCTATTTTTTGTATCAATTGATTATAAATACAGTATCATCTCAAATGTCCTGACGTGTTTTAGTCAGCGGTCACCTTTCCCTTATATCCGGTGAGTACGTCATGTCCGTGACCTCACAGGGTCCCCGACCCTCCTTCAGGTTAACCAGGTTCAGAGAGGGGTCTGTGGGAGGTGGGGGGACAGCGTGTTGTAAGACGTGTTTAAAGCACCCTCACCTGTCTCACCCTGTTCACACACAGGCCTCATTACCACAACACATTTATAAAGTGCTTTGTCTCCCCCCTCTTCCTTCCTCCCTTCCCTCCCATCTCTCTGTGTGTTTGTTTCGCTTTGCTGTGCTGCTCATTTCCACCCTCTCCTCCTTGCGTCGACATGGCAGGCAGCTGGAATACCCAGCCCCCATAACCCTCGCCATCAAAAATGCATACAACCGGGCAAACAGACGTGTGAAGCTGCGAGAGTGAGGCGGCGACACCCCGACTCCCCCATCAATCCCTCTCTTTCTCTCTCTCTCTCTCGTCTCCCTTCATCTTCACCTCACTCTCTCCCTCACCTCACATTTCATCTCCTTCTACCTCTTTTTGCTTCCCCCACCCCTTCTTCACTCCCTTTCATCTCTCTATCACCCCCTTCTGTCATTGTGGCAATTTTCTCCCATCGTGGCAGGCATGCGATTGCTGTCCCCCTTCTCTTGTCGCTGTTTGACACTGTCAACAAGCAGGTGGAGGTGGCTGTTATTGTTGATGCCTCTGCAGAGGTTCCAGGTAATGAATAAAAGAGAGATGGAGATGACAGAGATGGAGAGAGAAAAGGGGAGAGACAGGTGGGGGTGTTGGCAGATTCCCCTGCATTACACAGCAGCTTGACTGTGTCACCCGTGTTTATTCTCTTTGTTGGTGGAGGTGAAGCTGCTGTTCAGCTTTCACACACATATACAGCACACACACACACACACACACACACACACACGGTAGCAAGACTATACAGATGTAAATGCAAGCAGGTACACACACAGCAGAAGCCGTAATGATACATTTCCCCAGGTATGTTTACCAAGCACACGCAAAGACATTGAACTCATAACAGACATGTGTAATTGTATACACATGCTAACTCGCCTCTCATCTCAGATCACATAGAACCAATCACATCCAATGGAAAGGGAAATGACAACTAATGAGTTCATAATAACTTTCACAGCAGCTCAATAACCCACTTTTACTTTCTAGGTTTCTGATTGATGTTCACTGGTCTCTCTGTCTACTTCTTCTATTTTGGAATCTTTGTTCACCGTGTACGCATGCGAGATTAACAAAGTTGGATTCACAAATTCAATAGGGGATGAGTTATCGTTATTCAAATAGCCTTTGTGTGTGTAAGTATTCCTGACATTTACCTCAACAATTACGTTTGAGTCTTTATAAATCCAGATCCTGCTCCATTCCCCTAAAACAGTGCAGTGTATTTGAGAGTGACCGAGAGTATCCTGTCGCACAGGATTAGAGCCTGCCAGCCATATACTGAAACAAGCTGACTGTAAGGTTGTTGGCTAAAACCTTTCTTTAAATAATGTATCTATCCTTTAAACCATTTGTTTCAGAGGGTGATTCCCTATAGCTAATGAAGTCACCAGCCATTCAGTTCCTCACTAAGTCAACACATGTACATAAGTAAACATAAGTAAACATAAGTAAACACATACACTTGTTGTTTGAATCCCAACAGATGTAAAGACGAGCAACTCTCCACATCATATATTGTGCATAAAGAGAAACGTACTTTCACACTACTCCCCCTCCTCTATCTCACCACACATTCGTTCGCAGCTATCCATTATATTCCTGTCGTACATTCCCCTTGTCTTGCTCCTGTGCATCACGTTGTCAAGTCTTCCCTCAGATAAGTGACACATAAATAAGGCTTCTTATTCTTATTATCCACCCGTCCAGCCGTTGAGAAAGGAAACCCCTCGTCTACCAGGGCATGCTGTCAGATTAGAGGTCGCGCTCAATTCCGTCTCCGTGGGGGTCTGCGGTGCTAACAGGGTCTCCATGCAAACATGACAACCCTGTCTCGCTTTGTCAACGTCGAGCCTGCCGCCACGAAAGTCAGATAAAGAGCAAAGAGAAGGAGAAGAGGTCAACAGAAGAAAAGTGAAGGAACAACAGATCAATTGAGGAGGGGGAGTACATGTATCAGATGGGTACAGTGTCAGAAAAGGGATTTGAAATAAAGTAACAATGTGCCGGTTTTATTTGCAGGATAGAGACTAGATTATAGATGTGATCGTCTCTTATCTAAAATGCCACACATGTATCGATCTACAGGAAACAGCTGGAACGTGTGTGTCTTACTTTCATTCTTTGTTTCACTCTACTCCCCCTCCTCTCGTTCCCTTCTTCCACATAACATTTACAAGTCAGCCGATTGTCCTCCGCATATTGCAGAGTTAAGGCGACCGCAGGCTGCCTGCACTGGCAAATCAAATCACTGCAAAATCAGTTATTTCCTGCTTTTGCCACGGCGCAACAAAAAAAAAAGCGATTTGTGTGTGCATGTGTGATGAGACCGATCTAAAGGAATGATTGCCTCAGTGGAGAACATCCAGCTGATGTTCCTAGTAATCCTACCATTAGCGGTAATGTTTTCAATTACCATCAAATAGGGTAGCAGAAGATGGACGGATGGATGGATGAAAAGAGGAAAGACAGGCCGAGGGATTGAAGTGAATACATGTGCAAACCTTCCACAAAAGATGTCGTGTTTTGTTTTAAAGATAAAACAAGATCTCCGAGATGGGAGAAGGGATTCTAAACTGCACTGCATACCACGAAGAACTCACTGCATCCTATGTTTGTCTTTGTTCTCGCCTGCAGTAAGAACCATTCACCCAAGGATGGAGCAGCCACTCCAGGAACCCCGAAGGTGAGAATCTCTAATTATTCCTGTGTCAATCGTGTTTGAAATACTGGCATTTGACCACCTGCTGGAATCAGACATTCCTTAAATGCAAATAGAGAGAGGGGCATTTTGATATATAGTTCTATCCTGTAAGAGCTGTTTCGTCGATGCCCCTGTTCCTCTCCGCTGCACTAAGGAGAAATCAGCTGAACTGGCCTCTGCCTTATACCCTACACACATTCTCACACACACACACACACACACACACACACACACACACACACACACACACACACACACACACACACACACACACACACACACACACACACACACACACACACACACACACACACACACACACACACACACACACACACACACACACACACACACACAGAGAAGTACCAGTCTCCCGTGGTCCAGCAGGCAGCAGAGCCAAGAGGCACTGTACTGTGATTGTTCCAATTAGAGAGGAAGAGATGCAGACAGACAGAAAAGGATTTCTGATTCCATCAACTCCACATTCCCTCTAGTGTCAGCATCCACTGGTCGCCCTGGTTTCATAGGAACAAAAGACCTATCTGTGTCGAAATAGTAGATTTGATTCAAAACCTGAAAACTGAAACTCACATTTCAGAGGATCTCGACTTCCTAACTGCCAGGTCTGACAACCTATGACATAGACACTTCCTCTGGAGGTAGCTTTGGGATGTTGGGGTATAACACACTACAATTGTCTTTAAAAAGGGCTTTTAATGTTGTACACATTTTAAAAACCTGCTATTGCGTATAAATCAAACTGACTTCAGCAAAAGCCAGCTCATAAGGTATCTTGTTAACATAGATCACATGATATGATGACTTTATAAAACAGTGAATTACCTCCACAAAGTTTCCATCTAACCTCTGAAAGTACACTCCATGTTTGTTTTCATTCTGACTGATGACCACGTGAAAGTCAGATGGCCTCCCGCGGATTAGAAAAACATCCTACGTGCACATGAATGCAACAGAGGAGCTCCAAAATGATTCAAGAGACCCATTTTCATTCCCACACACCTTTGGGTGCTGACCCCAGGCTTACAGCAGCCCTCACACTCTGTGGGTGGGCTTGTACTTGAGAGAGGCAGACTGAGCAGGGGTAAGCTCAGACCCCCCTCCCCGGCCGTGACCGTGCATCTCCCCGCTGTGGTTTAGTATTCAGCAGCAGGCTGGAGAGGAGAGGGCCAGTCTGAAGCACAGGGGTCTGCTGGGGCCGTGTGCACCCCCCGCCCCCCATTAGATCGGAGATTAACCCAAACGCGACTACTTATTATTTATTCTACGCTAAGGTGATTGGGTCAGACTAAAACATGTGATATCTGTAGGGACACACATGTCGGATACTACATCATGTGAACATATTAAGATCTCTTTAAGGCCTCTTTGTATGCCTTTAATATTAACACACGAAACAACATGATTCTTTTAAGTAAGAACTTCAAAATGTGTGTTAATTGCCTGGATTTAGATTGAAATGTAGCCTATCTTCTTTACATGTTGATGCTATTGATTGGTTTAAGAGACCCTCATTTCATTGGAAGATCTTCATTTCTAATGGCTGTGCAGACACCGTTAAATGTCATATTCTAATGATTAAACTTAAACATATTCCCATGTGGCCCCCAGGTAAATGATTCCTGACCTTCTTAAACCTGGCTAAAAGAGAAAGCCCACACACACACACACACACACACACACACACACACACACACACACACACACACACACACACACACACACACACACACACACACACACACACACACACACACACACACACAGGCATAAAAGCATCATGCATAATGTCCAATTTACTGTGGCAGCACTGGAGGTTGGTCATTTCTCACATATTATTATTAGATTACTGCTGTCGAGCACTTAAGCCTCTGCTCTGCCCCTTTCCGCTTGATTAATAGGAGACGACTGTAAATACAAATATTTCATAGCTGCCTTGTAAAAAACAGCAGAAGCAAGTCACGTAAAAACATAAGCACACACACACACACACACACACACACACACACACACACACACACACACACACACACACACACACACACACACACACACACGCACACAGCTATAGCTCTACCCTTGTTCTCTTTCTTTCCCATCATTATATACTTTGTCTTTTTCACTTGAGGAATTCCCTGGATTGTCTTTGTCACAGAGTAGGTTAAAAGAGGATATTATGTGATATGTGTGTGTCTATAAGAGTGTGTGTGTGCAAAGTGTTGTGGGACAGATTTATGGACAGGCAGTGTCCCGTAATGTCAGACAGTTACGCTCCTCCTTTTCAGATGTTTACCCTTCCTCCTCCTCCTCTTCTCCCCTTCTAGCTCTATTTCCAATCCCTCGCTGTTCCCTAACTCCTCTTAACGTCCCATAAACATTAGCTCTAATCAGTGGAAGGGACTTTATGGACAAAGTCAGGCAGGTTACAGTCATCATCAATGACGTGGAGCTCTCCGCAGCTGAGGCAATAACACCATTTGAAATCTCTAAGGGTAAAGATGTCCAGATGTTGTTTCTGTGTAGGACTATAACACAGAAATAAACTGTATTTATTTATGTATTTTTGGTATTTAATCATTTGATACACAAGGTCAAAATATCATTTACATTCATTGGGATGTAGTTGTTTCCAAAATGTGATGGTCTTCAGAGTAAAGCTGGGAAACAATTAAACCGTTAGAAAAGCCTGATCAATTCAGAAAATGACTTTTAAAAAAAAATGATATACGATAAAAATAGAATATAAAAATACATATACTTTCATATCCCGATGTCAATAATGTAACATATTGCCCAGCTGTCTTTAAATGTAGCACTTACACGTCAACAGACCTTTTAACTGGTACACCTTTTTAGCATCCGGCACATTTTCTTTTAGCGATATATCTATTATTTAGATGTTGCGTTTGTTGTTTTTGGAACATAGGCACATTTTAAATCATTCAAAACTAAAGATCATATTGTCAAGCTGAGGTGGAGGAGGCTGTATTACAACAGTAAATGGTATCTGTTTTCTTTGATCTATATGTATTTTTTGAAACAGCCGTACTCTTGTCCACGCTTATTGATTGTTCCCCTGCTCCACCTGTCAAGCGAGGACAGGTTGTGCTGTGCTCCTAGGTGATACTATAACAGGGTCATCTGCATATAGAAGACATTTTATTTCTCCCTTTCTCTCTCTTTCTTCAGTCAATGCTGTTGTCGGTGCACATCAAGCGTGAGGGAGAGTCTCCAGTGGTCTCGCCCATGTCCTCTGAAGACGCCCACCACTCCGACAGATACCAGGTCACGCTCACTGTCTACGTTTACACTAATCTTTACTGTCTGTACCAATATCCAACCATAGTGTGGTCCCAAGGACTACACCACCGCACTAAGTCAATCATACTCCCCACACACTCTGGAATTGTTAGGTTCTTTTCCAACATTTCATACGATCCACTAATATGGGAAGTTAGCACATTTTACAATTTGCATTTATTTAAATGGATGGTGTCAAAGGTCATTTTTTCTTGGGCACTTTTTGAACAAAGATAAAGCTACTTCTAGTCATAATGTTTATAAAAAGGTATGGCAAGAGAGTGTGAATTAGGGAGACAAATATGATACGCAGTACACACGTCTGCTGCATTGTATTGCTCAATACGGGGTTCTAATACTTGCTGTCCAATGTTCTAAATGAGATGATATATTCTGTTTCTCTCACACAAAATGTCACAAATCTGGTTAATCCGTTCATCCTCAACAATTATTTAACTATGTAGCAAACCCTGAGACTTCCTGTATTGTATATCAAAGTGAATTCCATCCGACAGATGTATTACAGTGTAGCAGCAGAGGATCATGGTAGGTTTTCCCATGCCTTATCAGCAGTTAGGTTGACCAACAGGCCAATCCCTTTAAATCTCACATGTCTCGAGAGCCACCATGACTGCTTTTATCTCTTAAATTCATCAAAGTTTGTTCGGGGAATTCTTCTGGCGATGATGTATCTCCGGGTTAAGTGGGTTTCCCCCCTTACACCATAAAATACGAACTATTAAGTCCACACAGACGTTACATCCATACGATCAGGATGACACAGCTCATAAAGACCTTATAGCGATAAAGTAGATTTTCTCATTAAGTGAAACTGCTGAAATCACCTTATATTATACAAATGATTAAGTCAATGGTGACTCTTTTTACCACCCTGAAAAAGAAGCATAATGGCAGACTTTGCCACCTTCTCTCTGCCTGTCAGTGCTTTTTCTCTCTTCCATTCTTCTAAAAACCTGACCTATCAGCAGCCGTTCAGTGAGTGTATCATAATGATACGGTAGTAGTGGCGGCCACACGAGGCAAGTGGGCCAATAACTCAAGAGGCAGCAGGGAGGGGAGGATAGGGGAGAGAGGGAAGGAGTGTGGAGATGGATGGAGGGCTAGAACAGAAGAAGGCCTGACTGCTGTCTGCTCACTGTTCCCGTGTCAAAGAGAGGGCATCTATAACTGCGAGTGGGATGCTTTAGTCAGCATAAAGCCAAAGACGTTCGTACAGGCCTCTGTCTTTGAATCCCAGTAGACCCGAGGTGCACATTCCGCAAGACAAAAGTGGAGATCTGACCTCACTTAATGTATTTCCCAATGCGATAAGACCATTATTGGTAATGATAAAGGGAATTTCACCCCAGGCATCCTGAACTACCCGAGACCCCAAATATTCCACATGAATTTAAATAAGTGTAGACTGAAATTTCATTCCAAAGCGGACAGTTTTGAGTTCCTTTTACACACCTTATCCCCTAATGTATACTTCTACCGTACACGTTTTCACTGCAATGTTATTTGCAGATTTAAATTAAATTATTAAAACGACATGTGATTAAAAAATACAATGCATTATAAACGATTAATTTAGTTGTTCTCAACCTGTTTTGGCTTTTCACTTATTGCGAACAAATGCTGTCTTGTTGATAATTTGACATTTGATAATTCAACATTGGATATCATATTAAACAATATAAAAAATAAGATATGAGAAAAAGTTTATATAATTGAAACAATATTTTTTATAATTTTACTGTTCTTGTTTTTATTATTTATTTATGTGGTTCAATGTACTACATTCTTCTTATTATATTATTTCTTCTCTCTCCTTCTCCTTTCTCATACCTGCATATAAATTAATTAAATGTGGTGGAGTAAAAAATACAATACTGGCTTCCAAGAAAAAGTCTTATCTCCCACAACATGGAAATAATCAAGTTTAGTACATTACATTGTATTTAGCTGACGCTTTTATCCAAAGCGACTACAATAAGTGCATTCGACCAACGATACAAACTTGAAGAAGACAGAATCATATAAGTACATCAGGTTTCATAGAGCTAAAACATTTCAAGTGCTACTCAACTTTAGTAGTAGCCTACAAGAACCTCAAAATGTTAATAAGTTAAAGTCAACCACTGCCAAGCTAATATATTAAAGTAAAATGTTGTGTTCCTTATTTTTTATATTTAATAAACAGTCCTACAGGAGTATAACAGATGTGCAGGCTATGTAAAACTCTTAACCCTAATAATAAAAAGAGCATTTAAAGAAACTCGTTGCTTCCCCCTAGCGGTTGATATCTGGAACAACATGTGACGTTTCCTCACTTCCGTCCCTAGAGCGTCACGTGATCAAAACAAGCCAACATGGCGTCGGACATGAGCAGAATTTGCCGACTCGAAGCGCCACTTTCAATCCTTTTCCATCCGTATTAAATTGTAGAAACTGGCGTTAGTTTGCAGCGATGAGCAGTATCTGGAAACACACTTTGGTCGTTTGCAGCAGTGAGTTTTGGCGGCAATAGAATGAGCTGAGGGTGAAGCCTCAGAGTCATGGAGGATGTGGAGATCACTAGACATGTAGGTTTGTTTACAGTGCCCCAGTCTCAGCATCCAAAGCAATCCCATTCTGAAAAGTTATTATCATACTTGTAAACATGTTATGTTGTTTATTTATTATCTAATGTATATTTCCTCCCTCTTCTTTCCTCTCTGCCTGCAGACGTTTTTACGAGTTCGAGCAAACAGGCAAACAAGATTGAATGGTATGTACACACAGCGTCTTGATTCACTTATCTTAATGTGGCTTAATAATATATTGTACATGGCTCCATTTCATTTTAAGGTAGTTTTCATGATTTACTTTACTTATAAAATAAATACAAATAATTATTTAATATAAAATATTGCATTTGATCCATTTATTATATTTAGCATGAATGCTAAATATAATAAATGGATAACACTTGAATTCAAGTTCCAGGAGATGATTGTAAAACAAGTTAAAAAACGAATGATACAATGTAATAAACTAATGATTAACACAAATGACATAATATGCCCAGTTTCAAGGTGAGATAAAAAAAGGTCTCTATAATAGTATTTGTTTACCTAAGTAGGCATTTCTGAACTGTGTGTGTTTTGATTTATTGGAACACAAGTTACTTATGTGTATTTTCTGTGGTGTCGGTGATGTTTATCTATCAATACTCATTAATGAAGTCACATGATGGACAACTGTGGCTCCAGTTTTTACTTTTTCATGAATATTTGTAATCCTCTCATACTTTGATAATCTCAAAGCATCTTCTTTTCTGAAGAAAGAAAAAAATACTCATTCATGTTAACACAAATAATAATAACTTAATTGATACAGCGTCACAAAGTGCTTTTCATGTTGATCAGGCAGCAACAGAGCATGCGTTCAAAGTTCCTCAAACCCACACACAGGCCGTTTCTCAATCTCGAGGATGCTGGCTTGGTAGTAGTCGCGTACTTCCAAGCTACGGCTTCAGAAAACGAAGAAGAATGGAACAGGCTAACAAGTGTGCCACTCTTTCTAACGGTTTCAACATAAACTGTACCGAAAATAAATACCTCACGATGTCTATCTAATTATGAAATTGCTTTACTTTCACGAACACATTTTTGGTGATAACAAACAAATGTAACAAAGTAACATATTTACCAACACATGTTCTACGCCACTACATACTTACATTTAAATGTGTGCTGCGTCGGTTCAGCCATTCTCCGCAAGGGTTTTTGAAATTGATCCGTGCGCAAAGCATTGTGGGGATTTTAAGGACGCGAAGTCTACCCATGTGCAGCCTCGAAATGTCCCCCAAACCAAGGACGTGGCCTCGGTGGAATTCCAAGTATGCTGGAGATTGGAACAGTCCTGCTGCGCCACTTGATGACGTAGCATCCTTGAAATATTGGCTTGGAATCCAGTATCCTCGAGATTGAGAAACGGCCACAGTTTTTCAACAAAAGCAGCAGTAATACAAAAAAAGGAAGTCAAAACATGTGGAACATGGATGTCGTGCAAAACAGAGTGGTGTCATCATCATTAGTTAAAGGCTTGTTAACTAATGAGTTTTAAGAAGTGATTACAAAGATGTCAAATATCAGCTGACTTTCTTTTTCGTGCTACTGAATAAAACCTGTCAACTTGTGTCAGTCACCCATGTACACTTGTACAGCCAATACTTAGCTTTGTCAAACCAAAAAGCATTAATATAACACATCAGATCTTTATTTTAAGAAGTGTGCTGGTTTTAGTCTCAGGGCACACGCAGATAACTCAGCCTTTTACACTTGACGCCCATGACAAGAAACTTAGTTTAAACTTCGCCCTCCATTACTTTCTTTCCGCCCTCATGTGGAACCAGGAATAATTCTCATGTGGGGTATAGCGGCTGAGGGGGCAGAGATCCCTGCCGGACCTAATTAGCGGCTCCTTCCCTTCTCTATTTAACCACGCTCCCCTCGATTAGCGTCAGGAGAGGAGGAGGAGGAGGAGGAGGAGGCAGAGGAGGAGGAGGCCGTTTCTGTCCTGAACCCTTCAGCCTCGCTCCCTCCATCCTCTGTATTTCCTTATGTCCCTTTTGGCCCCCTCTGCTTTCCCACACAGCTAAAAATTAATGTCCCTGCGCGCCATTTGCAGTTAAGTAAAAACGACAGAGACTCAGGGCGCAATGACGGCTGTTCTGCTCTGTTAAATTTCTAATTAAATGTGTGTGTGGTGGGGGGAAGCTGTGACAGGAGGGCAGGGGAGGAACCAAGAGAAGAGGGAGGGTGTGGATGTAGAGAGGAGGAAGGGGGATTGAGACTGTCACGTCTTGTCATTTCTTTCTTAACACATTTCAGAAGGGGCCAAGTTTAGCTCCGCCTCCTCTCAGCCTTATGGACTTAAAGCATTGAGAATAAAGGGCAGCTATATTACAATGCATATCCAATCCAGGAACATCCATCCAACACAAATATCCCTCAGGGTTTTTTATTGTAGGTGTTTCTTACAAAGTCTGAAAAATGCTTCATTTGAACAATTCAAGTTAGAAATGTATGTGAATTTGAAGAAAAATCCTTTGAGAAATTATTGAAGTTTCAACATATTCTGTTGTTTCATCTACACATCACTCGTATAAATACAAAAGTACTTCATAGCTAGATAAGTCCAATGAGGTCCAATTAAAATAAGCAAGCATGAAATGACCTAACCGAATCATAACATACATTTATCGTTGTTGAATAACTGGTAAAAATGTTTTGAAATAAGTTTGAGTGTAAATGTATACTCATATTAACAATCCAGATTAGATAATAAAGGCTTGAAAGTCTGGAACTTTTTGGTACCTTGAAAGTGCTTGAATTGTACTAACCCTTCACGTGATTATAAACATTGACATTAAAATCAGTATCGGTCTCTCTCCCTTGTCTGTCCATTTCCAGCACGTATAGGAAAGATGAAGAGGAGGAAGCCTGAGGAGGGCGGCCAGGTATGTCCGCTGTGCAGCGCCCCCTTGGCTGGGAGCGAGGAAGATATGAGTAGACATGTGGAACAATGCCTGATCCAGGTAGTGCACTCTTGGCTCTGAAACCAGTGGGACAGCCTGTCAACCCTTCTCTTCCTGTAGATGCTGTCCAATCACTTCTGTAGATTAGTGTAGATGCCAACCAATACCTCCTAACTTCCTTCACGTGGTGGTTCTGCATTCTCATCATATGGGATTAACTGAAAGACTTGACCATTGACTAATCTAGAGGTGCAGTGATTGTGCATCACTTTTTCAGTCCGACGTCAATTCTATACTGGTGCTGTTATTGCGTAAAAGTTGCACTGCAATGCCATTTTGGAATACATTTCGGGTAAATGTACTCCAAAGCAGTATTTCTTACTGTAGGTTAAATAGTTTTCACATTAGAAACAGGTCTAGGAGTGCAATTTGCTGTGGCAAACTTAAAGCGAGTGCACAGCAATGCATTATCAACTGCCATTAAGAAATGTTCTACACATAAGTCCCAAAAAGATAATTCCAAAGAGTGCGATCAACTGGAATAGTGGTCATTTTAGCGAGAGCTATACCTGCGTCATTAAATATATGTTACCACCATTATTTCAATGAATGTGGATCGGGGGCTTCTATCCAATTAGTGAATTACATGCTGAAGTTAAAATACGAACCTGTCTTAAATGCTGATGTAGCAAAGCAGACACAACAACATTTAAGCTAAAGGCTTTGGTTTATCCCATATGACAAGTTTGCATCTTATCCATTGGCATGCGTCTCCTGAATGATCAGTTACCTCTTTCATATCTGTAGATGAGGACCAATTTGGCCTATGCTTGCTGAAGATGAAGCCCACGCAGGGAGACTTTAAAAGTCTTCTCTCTTGTATGTAGATGTCACCCCAACGACAGCCTATAATGTCAAACTTGGTCTCCAGTAGGGCTGCTCAATTAATCGTATTTTAATCGCGATTACGATTATGGCTTGCAACTATTACGAAAACAACGTAATCGAAATAAAACGATTTTTTTTCCCCCAATAAATGAATGCTTTCAAAGTCAATGAATAATCGCATTTAATAATCGCAATTACAATTATTGACCCAAATAATTGAGATTATGATTTGCCATAATCGAGCAGCCCTAGTCTCCAGTCATTCTTTCCTGTAGATGCTCAGCAGTTCTGTTCTTACCTAGAATACACGAAAAAGACAACAAATCGTTACCACTAACCTCTAATCCACTTGTTTCTCACCCCACTGCCTTCTCTCTGTTCCACTAGCTGTAGAATCACTAATAACTCTTTTGCACTATAGGCGTTAAAGTGCTGTACCATGCCATGTGAGCGGTTTGTTATTCTTAGTACTGAAACTAGTGACATGCTTCAGTCCAAAACAGCCTTCTTTTGGCTAAACAGAGCATTCATTTGAATCTGTTCCAAGATGGAAAGGCCTTTAATTTGAAAGCAGAGAAAGCTTACGTCCTGTTGAAAACATATTGAGTATAGGAACAAAAAGGTATAACATGTCACAGAAGATTCCTCCCAGCAGAAGAAGGAAGTAGTAGGAGCTTTCACTCAAGTAGTTGTTATGAAAACATGTTATTTAGATAAACAAAATGTATTCTTGTTTTATTGACAACGAACAATAGTAGTGCTCATCACAGCTGCTCATGGTATAGTACAGATAACGCGTCCTATGGAGATCTGGCCTTTCTTACACCTCACCACTATTTTTCAAGAACAAAGTGCCACCAAATGTGTGAAATGTTTGCTTTCATTAACATGTGTCCGTTTGTCTATGTCAGCGTGAGGGTACGCTAGGTGACGATGACTCTGCAGATGGAGAAAATGGGCGGGGCTTTGAGGAGTACGAGTGGGCGGGGCAGAAGAGGATCAGAGCCACAGCCTTGCTGGAAGGAGGCTTCAGAGGTACACACACACGCACACTTCACATATTCCAACACACCGACTTCCTTCAAACATCATAACACCATTAGCTCATGTAGGATATGCATGCTAGCTTTTCTAATTCATATCTTTTAAACCTTTTTAGTAATATTTGACATTCTGGGAACACTCTGCATTCGAATGCTTTTACGATTTTTGCGATTTGTAAACTTTTTCACACATTTTGAAGTCCTTTCTACGCATTCACATTTTAAAATGTTCCACATATTTCAGCCATCATTGGTGTAATTACCTTTCAGTTCAAACCTCCCCTTCTTACACATGTTAGCCAGCAATTCAGTGTTGAGTCTGTTGTCAGCTGTGTTGAATGGGACCAGGGAGCCGAGGGGAAGTGTGTGTGTGTGTGTGTGTGTGTGTGTGTGTGTGTGTGTGTGTGTGTGTGTGTGTGTGTGTGTGTGTGTGTGTGTGTGTGTGTGTGTGTGTGTGTGTGTGTGTGTGTGTGTGTGTGTGTGTGTGTGTGTGTGTGTGTGTGTGTGTGTGTGTGTGTGTGTGTGTGTGTGTGTGTGTGTGTGTGTGTGTGTGTGTGTGTGTGTGTGTGTGTGTGTGTGTGTGTGTGTGTGTGTGTGTGTGTGTGTGTAGAAATGCAGAAATGCAATTATGGCGCTGTATGGGAGGGCTGGTCACTGGGGAGCACGGCTGCTCTGTGACACAACACACACACTGATAGCTCTCTGTCACATTTCTGCTCCTCACATTTTTCAAACTTGTGATTTTATGTTTAGCCAAACTCATTTCACTTAATGTTCTTATGCTTAACTTGTTTGAGCAAGTAGTACAACAATGATTTAATGAAATACATGATACTGTATATTAGGGCTGAGCGATATATCGTGTCATGGCGATAACCACGATATGCGCATGCGCGATATTCACACCGCAGGGACGTGTGTTTTTATTCATTTTTTTACCAATGCTAACGCACTTTAGCACAGAATTCAAAATAAAGATACCCTTATTACTTATTGAAACTGCACATACAATATATCCGATTAAAGCTGAGACTCCACAGATTATTTAAGTATAGTATCTAAGCGATCCGATCTCGCGACAGGGGAAGCAAACAGACTCACCGTAGCTGTCAATCTGATCAAAAGACGTGTTCAATGGCATTAAAACGAGAAAGAACGCGGCTGAGTCGGTTGATCCATAGGTTAATAATGTATCTGTGGCTTTGAAGCAATTGTTTATAATCCATAATTCCATTTTTATGTAAGAATTATGGATTATAAATGAAATAATTTTTTGTATACAGAGACGTTAAAAACCTATGGATTAACCGATTCAGCCGCGTTTTTTCTCGTTTTAATGCCATTGAACACGTCTTTTGATCAGATTGACAGCTACGGTGAGACGATCTCCCCTAGAAGCTCCGTAAAGGTACGTGTTGTGATGTCTGTGTTTGCTTCCCCTGTCGCGAGTTCGGATGACTCAGTGATGATACTAATGGCCCGTCCACACTACAGCTTCGACAGCTTCAAAAACGGTTTCCAACGCGTCTGCCCATTCACTTTGAATGGGCACACCGAACTGCATTGTGGGAAGCAGAGCGGAGCTTTCCTGGCATTTCAGGCTGCAAAAGTTGAGCAATGTTCAACTTTTGAAGCTTCTGAAGCTTTCGGTGGAAGCGTCAGCCAATCAAATCATATGCCAGTACAAGCTCTAGCCAATCAAACTGCTGCTTGTGTGTCAGGGGCGGGAGATTCATGTGATTGGTTGTTGGTCGAGCTTCAGACACGCCCAGCTCCAATCTTTTTTTGAAGCTGTAGTGTGGACGGGCCGTAATACCTAAATAATCTGTGGAGTCTCAGCTTTAATCGGATATCTTGTGCAGCTACGATAAGTAATAAGGGTACTTTTATCTTGAGTTCTGTGCCAAAGTCCGTTAGCATTTTTCGCTCAGGGGTCATTTAGATGCTTCTTATGAGACTTGTGTTTTGTTTTGGTAAAAATGGTTTGTATCGTCAGTTAGCTGAGATTATTTCCGTTAATCTGGTATAACACATTAATAGGTTCTTAAATATTAAGATCCCCTGAGACACAGTGTCGTGAAAAAAAAAGTAAAGTACCCGCCGGGAACTTGGGGCTTAACAGGTTAAAAAAAAACGCAATATATATCGCAGGGGAACAAAAAACGAGTTTTTTTCAATATCGTGCAGCCCTACTGTATATACTTGATTCACCCAAAGACCAGAATGGAGAAACATATTTCTTTACTCATATTAAAAGTGCTGCAGCTTCTGCTTTATAATGAACTGGTTAATGTCTTTATAGTTTTTAGATGTATTGTTTGGAAAATCTGTAGAATATAACAGTGATAAGTTCCTGTTGGGAACGCAAAATGGAGCTACAAATAATTTCATTATAGATATATATATATATATATATATATATACTTACTATTTCCTTATTTCATCGCTTTGTCTATAATATGTTAAAAACCCAAAAGATAAATGTATCTACTTTGACTTTTGGGTTAGATGATTTATTCCGCACTGTGCCCCCCATTGTGGCCTCACGTGTGTTTATCTGTAATATGTGGATACAAAAACAACGGTGGAGGCAAACCCTCAAGATGTGCACAGATGGAGGTAAAGAGCCGTTGTCATCTCTGAGAGGCTCCTTCAAACCCTCTGCCTCGGCTTTCATCTGTCCCCTTCCAGCTCTGCCTGTTCGATCCGTTGTTAAACACACACATGCTGAGCCTCACCTGCAAGCCAGAGAGAGAGAGCTGAGGAGACAAGACAGATCAATGTTGAAATCTTAACTGTAGCGCTCCAAAGAACAGCTCGCGGGGTGGGAGGTGGCCATCCATCTCCCCGGCGCTCCGTCTCTCTTTCACGTCGTTAAAGCGAGCAGACACGGGACCCTTCTGCCGCTCTCTAATAGGGGGCCTTGTGATGTGACACATTTAACTGAGGTGGCCTGGGGAGAACCACTTCAAACACTCACACACTCTGCTCAGGGCTCAGAAGGTGGATTTTGTCTTGAAAGCTCCTCAGTGGTTCTAACACTCGCCGCTGAATCGGGCAGGCTCTGGAGGGCCGTCGTGGGCCAGACGCACACAGAGATGTTGCAGGGGGTCTCCTCAGCTGGTGGCATGAAGAGAGGGCCTATCCCTCTGTGAAGTGCCACCATCCTTCCCTCCCTTTGAGAGCGCCAGGAAGAAAGGCAGAGGGAACGGGGCCCTTTCAAGGGGAGGAGGGAGGGAGGAAAATCGAACAAGATCCGTTTATGATTGAACTCTGTGTGAGGGAAGACTTCCCTGGGTCTCGCACCGGCTTAGCCAGGTTGAAAGGAGCCTCAGCTCAGACAGAGAGCCTTCTTCGTCTGTCTAGTGGACTGTCTGTCGGTCCAAGTGTCCGTTTTATGAGCCGGAAAGCAACTAGATTCTTCTTAACCTTGCGGGATACATTGGCCCAAGTTTTCATCATAATGTCTTACACTTTGGATTGTTCCATTTGAATTGTTTTGATATTAGCGCCGAGAAGAGAGCCCAGTTTTTGTACAGATTCCAAAACGTAAAGATGTTCAGACTTTAAGGGTGCAAAGCCCTTATTTTCATATCAAATCAATTGTTCTCATTATTTGTCTTCAATCAAGCAGCACAAAAAAGTGAACCTTAATAAAATAGTTTAAACTCCAATAAATGTAGATTACAATGAGGAAATATTTAAAGAATAGTTTAACAAGGCTAAAAAGACATTCTGAGAGATCTGCAAATAGACACTTTTCTTCTTTCACAATGGAATCATTTTGAAAGCACGATGCCAGGGAATACTTTCAAATTCAGTACAAAGTTTCCAGAGCCCAATGGGGTCCAATAGCACTTCAAGTTCCTGATATCCAGCAAACAACTGCAATACTTTAATGATATTTCACCAAGTAATCAATTATGAACATTTTGGCTGGAATGACAGCCAAAACTAAAAATACATTTGAATACAACATATTTTTATTTTTTTTCCTATTCATCTTTGGTTCTCTCGTGCTTTTCCATTGGCATTACCAGGCATTGAACAGAGTGGTTGATCTGTGAGTTTATCCGCAGACAGGGAGGCAGACAGATCCAGAGGTCTGATATCAGCCCGTCCTGAGAGACGGAGGAGGAGAAGAAGAGGGGGATTACTGCAGGATGAGATGGCCCAGAGGGATTGAGAGAGAGGAGAAAATCTGCGCTTTGTAAATGGACTTCAAAGATGGCCGTCTTTGTGTCTGTGTCCCTTTCCCCATCTCTCTCTCTCTGACCTGTAAATGGCAGAAAGATAGTGTGATGACCTTTGACTCTCCTCCTCTCTGCTTCTTAGAGGGTCCAGATAATTGCTATGGTAACGGGATGTCTGCGAGGTCGGTGGATTGGTTGATCCGGGCTGTCAGTCAGCCTGATGAGTCTTTGATCCCGCCTGCCTCCTCAGATCTTGACTTGTAGCAGTGCTGAGGTGACACCTATGTAGATTGAGTGTGTTCGCTGTTGCAAACATGTAAATCAGAGGATAAAACATGTAGTTAGCATGTTAAGAGTCACCGGTATTCAGGAGATGGTTATGATAATGAGGCAGACCAGGATGGCCCTGTAGAAGTCGGGAAGTGTGTGTATTGATCACGCCTGTCAAGCGGAAAAAGAGAGGAAACTGGTACGGGGGGGGGGGGGGGGGAGAGAACAATTGATACAGGAGTAGAGAGAAACATCAACGTGGTAAAAGAGAACAGTCAAAAACACAAGGAAGGGAGCATTAGTAGAAAGGGGATACGTCGGATAAATGCGAAAGTATAAAGGTAAGAAAGGAGTGATGATGTAAAAAGGAGGGGAAATAAGGTGAGGAATAAATAAGAAGAGAGGTGGAGGGGTAAAAAGGAAAGTGGGGGGGGATGTGGGTGCATAATGTGAGTGAAAGGCAGTTAGAGTGGGGCTGACCTTTCCTTGGCCAGATTAGATTGGCCTGCCAAGACTGCTTAGAGGGACAGATGGAAGCACCGACACACACACAGCGGGCCACACATATGCTCACATTTAAAACACCTAAGACATGTACAGTTTGTCTATGCTAAAATAGGCCACATATCTGTAAGGAAATAACACATCATATCCATCTTTTAAGGCTTGGGCGATATTTAAAAATAGTCCAACTGGTCAACCTCTGCTATTGAAGATATATTCGTGCAATTCTGTGTGTTGCGGCATCCCGACCTAGGCCACAGTTTCAGTTTAGAAATATGAAACGCATACATTCATCAAAGCAGCCTTGGTTATTCTTAGAACAGTTAAAAGACTAACTCACACAACCATTAAATTAACTAAATAAACACAAAATCACCCCACAAAAATCGACACTCATCGATATACTACTGTAATATACTGTATATTTGCCCGGTTAGTTTAAAAGTCTTTGTCTTGTGCTTTGTTTTATTTATTCTCAGCTGTATTTTAGACCCATAACTGATCCTCAGATCAGTCCTGTAAAGAACCTGTAAAGTTAATAATCCCTCAGGCTACAGGTTTTTATGGATCCACTTATCAAATCAAGTTTTATTTATAAAGCACATTTATAAACGATCTTTGGTCGAGCCAAAGTGCTGTACATAAAATAAAAATAGCCTACAGTAGAGACACTTTACAGCAAATACAACCGCACAGATTGTTCAGAATATCAGTATGAGAAAAACGACACCCTCTATCCTTAGATAGATATCGGGTTTATGATCAAAGCACAGATTCTGGAGCATCTCTGTGGCTTTGAGGTTGAGGCAACATCTGGAAAAACCTCTACCCACATGCCCAAGTTCCAATTCTTGAAGCCAGTTATTGTGGCTAACTAGCCACAAGATCTATAGTGAAATCAGTTGATCAGATTATGCCCCAACCACTAAAGCATTGGTGGTTTGCAGTGAAGGATATCTGTTTTACTCTCATGTACATCTGCTGGATACGAAGCCTGCCTTTCAAAGATTGGTACCTAATCTTTCTGACAAAGGCATTCTGGGTAGACTGGCTTAAGGTTAGATGTAAAAAGACCAGAGAATATTGGTCCTACCTCCATGTGTGAACCTAAGTATGGACCTCATACGTCAACAAAAGGTTGTAGTAGGTGAAAGACAGGTCAGCAATAAAACGCAGTTCCCTGAAACACAGAACTGTACCCTAACCAAACTAATTAGCGATTAGAAAATCTGCCAGTGAAAAAAGGAATGTAGTTCAACCAGGTATAATGTGACACGTGCTCTGTTCACCTTCTGCTGTGCCCTGAGTAACCAGCCTCAGTAGCCGAGCGGAGCAGAGATTTACACTGCGTGCCCATTGTTACCGTATGATCCCTTCTGCTGCGGAGACCAAATAAAAGTTAAAAGGTCCTTTTTATTTGGTCACTAAAAACCATGGCCCCTGTAGTACAACAGCTTAGCATTGGTGGCGCGTGTTATCTTGCTGGCTTTACCGTTCGACACATTCATTCTCCTCCCTCCTCATTTTAAAAATGATTTTCTAGAGTAAGAGTGAAATGAATTCTGCAGTTAAGGAGGAGGAGGAGGAGGAGGAGGAGCAGGTGTTTAAATCTCCTCCAAGACGAGTTTGACAAAGACGCCACAGTGAAACAGTGTAGTGCACTGAGAGGGAGTCAAGTATCGAGACACACATACTGGGACAGGGGGGTTAAATAAGATGGCTGTCAACGGTGTCGAGTTTCAATCTGGTCCCATACACACACACACACACACACACACACACACACACACACACACACACACACACACACACACACACACACACACACACACACACACACACACACACTTGTCACATACACACAGAGCACACTAGTCCAGCTAAGAGCTTGTAGAAATTGGGATAGGTGTAAATAAGATGGCTGTCAGCCTGTCACTGGTACACACACACAGAAACATTCAGAGTCACATCTCAAGTGAAACACACACACACCTACCCACCTGCAAGTGCTCAAATAGTAACTCACACATACCTTACCTACCTATGCGTGGTAGATAGACACGAGTAAGTGACAGGTAGACTGACTCACACTTGCGTGCGTGCACACACACACACACACACACACACACACACACACACACTCCTTCAAGGGGGTTGGAGAGAAGGGTCCTAAGTGACAGAGGGACAGACAGTCTAAAACAAACACTGAGGAGACGCCTCTTAAGTGACGGACACACACACAGCCTGCTCTGTGGCTAAGTGGAGCTGAAGGGAGCAGTCAGGCAGCGGTGAGGGTTTGTCTGAGCGTTTATCACTGGGTTTATAGAAGTGCCACTCACACACACACACACACACACTCGCCCTCTCTTTCTCTCAGGGATTGATGGGCAAGGTGTCAGTCTTCATCAGTTCACCCATGTCTGAACGCTGTCTTTCTGACCAAATATTTTCCCATCTACAGACCTGTAATTGGAAAGGGAAAAAGTAAAGTTTTAGCTGAGCTAAATTTAAGATCTTAACGTTTTTCAGGATGAAGTTTGAGGCCCTTTTTTTAAAGTATTTTGCTAGACCTTTAAAATGTGCCTAGTGGAATCAAGAGATGAGGACAACGCAGTCATAACTTTAAAAGGGAACGCTTGGGCTGCCACTGAGTGAATTTAGTTATGTTGTGTAGTTAAAAAAAGAAGAAATTATAGCCATATTTCAGCTAAGGGATACAATGATACGTAATGATAACAATATGTAATTAAAAATGAATTAAGTATGTACAAATATTTGAAAATAAAACAGAGTTTGGTTTCTAATGCCCCCCTCTGATTTTTCTATTCATTGCTATTTTCATGTGCCACAATAACAGTGTTTTTTCACTTTGGGGCTTTTTTGAGCAGCAATTAGCACGTAATTCATTCAATAACTTTTAGAACAAACCTCACTGCATTGCGTTGGAGTACGAGTGATTAGCTGTGGGATTGTACTATTTAAATGTGGGCTCAATATTCAGCTGATGACCAGTTTTTCAATATATCAAAGCACTTGGGACCAATGTTCTGTCACACTCCTGCACACAATTTCCAAGGTTAGTGATGTGAAATATAAATAATCCTAAAAAATGGTCTTTGAATTACTTTCACAGCGACTGGTTTCGCCACGTGTAGCGTCAAGGAGAGCGCGGCAGACAGCGACGCAGACTTAGACGTGGACGGAGACGACACCTTGGAGTACGGCAAGGCGCAGTACACCGAGGCCGACATCATCCCCTGCTCCGGGGCCGGGGAGGACCAGGGGGAGGCCCGGGAGAGGGAGGCGCTACGGGGGGCCGTGCTCAAGTACGAAACCTTAACAATGAGCTAGCAGAGTTAACTAATGTTGGCTGATGGAATGCACCCTAAAGGTTCATACTAACTGTTGTGTCTCTGTGTTGCAGCGGTGGGATGCCTTCTAACAGAATAACGCCTGAATGCTCCAAATGGGCCAGCGACGGTAAGATTTTCATTTCACAAATGTATTAATAAGAGTTTAGTATTGTAGGACTTCATATAAAGTGTATATACTTACTCACACGAAAAGATAGATCTTTGTCAAAAGTGCCATAGGTTTTATTAGCAAACAAATCCCCCATTCAATAGGTGGAACATTTACCACAAGTCATGAGCTCAGTTAATCAATTTAAGAGCCAAGATGTTGTCAAATTAAGTCTTGTATTTATAAAGCATATTATTATATATTCATTTCACTTAATCTACTCATTTTGACAGTTTCTAGGAATGTAGCATTGAGCTGTTGAATGCTAATTGAAGCTTGTTGTCCAGTGTTAACCATGCCTGCTGTTTGTGTTTACAGAGATGCCTTCAACAAGCAACGGAGAAAGCAGCAAGACAGACCCCGGCACTCCTTCATCCTCCTGCTCTTCCTCCTGCGCCCCGCGCACCTGTAAAAACAGCGAGATCGAAAAGTAGGTTACTCATATGTGCACACACGCTTTGTGATTTAGTTGAGGCAGAAACCACTGTCACGTTTCCCATCGTCACATCAGACGCCTCACACACACACTCTGCGATTGTATGACTTTGTGATGAGTTTTCGTACTTGTGGGAGAGTCGACTTGTAGACGGTCATAAATGATGCAATTTGTGTGGTTTCTGTTTTTCCTGTGTGTGTGTGTGTGTGTGTGTGTGTGTGTGTGTGTGTGTGTGTGTGTGTGTGTGTGTGTGTGTGTGTGTGTGTGTGTGTGTGTGTGTGTGTGTGTGTGTGTGTGTGTGTGTGTGTGTGTGTGTGTGTGTGTGTGTGTGTGTGTGTGTGTGTGTGTGTGTGTGTGTGTGTGTGTGTGTGTGTGTGTGTGTGTGTGTGTGTGTGTGTGTGTGTGTGTGTGTGTGTGTGTGTGTGTGTGTGTGTGTGTGTGTGACTAGGAGTGTGTCTCCAGGTATTGATTTTCCTGCAGTTGTGTCCCCTCAGAGCTGCCTTAGAATCATTAATGGCGACATAGACACAAGCAGATACGGGACACACTCGTGAAGGCAGCAGTGTGAAAAGATGCTAATGTTATCTCACAACAACACCGATTAATAAGATAACATAAGATTGGACCCTGAACATCACACTTGTGGCATTCATGGATTGGAGGCAGACATTAGGGAAAACAAATGACCCTAATGACAAACATTGCTCAAAATGATGAACTATTACCCAAACATATTAAAATCAAAATGTCCGTCCCTGTTAACACAGCCATCTACATGAATAAGTGTGGTCGGTCAGTGTGTATTTGAATTATATTTTCGTATTCTAGGAGGCCATGAACCAAAAACGACACAAATGTCGAGGGTCTCGATGTTGCAGATCTCCCCCAACCTAAATTTAGCACAAAAAAAAGGACCCAACAAATGATTCTTCGTATATAAAAAAGCAACTCCAATTTAAGTTTCACAATACTGGTCGAAGTACAGCCTTGCAGCCGACTCAGTCAACCTATATTATCAAAAAAGAGCAGTACTTTAACTGACAAGATACCAGGTTTAGCAATTCAGCCTTAAAAGAAACACTTCTAATGATGTCATATTGTCATTGTCAATGTTGGACAGAACAAAAAAAGCCCCCTCGCTTTGCTGTGCTGCAAACAAGCACTGCCCTCATTTCCATCTCCTCATCCATATTCTGCCACAAGCAAACAATCACACACACACACACACACACACACACACACACACACACACCCTGTCCCCCGCATGGGCAATAGAGGTCAGCTCATTGCGAGAGAGAAACGTCAGTGGGCAAGCGAGCAAAGAGAAAGAGGGATTTGGTTGATTGGTTGCTTCTGCATGTCTGGCATATTCTCCTGTCCTTTTGCCCCGTGCGATTACACACACTGAGCTGGGGTCAGTCTGCTTGTTGCCTTCCATCCCAGACCCTATTTCCTAAAGTGTTTTCCTTTGTCCACCCAAAGTGCCTTTTTAGAATACCCCCTAAAAATCCCCCCTCATCTCATTTTCCTAACCTTTCCCGCTTTCAGTTTCATTTCCTCAGGCAAAATGTAAAGGTGTGTGTGTGTGTGTGTGTGTGTGTGTGTGTGTGTGTGTGTGTGTGTGTGTGTGTGTGTGTGTGTGTGTGTGTGTGTGTGTGTGTGTGTGTGTGTGTGTGTGTGTGTGTGTGTGTGTGTGTGTGTGTGTGTGTGTGTGTGTGTGTGTGTGTGTGTGTGTGTGTGTGTGTGTGTGTGTGTGTGTGTGTGTGTGTGGTGTGTGTGTGTGTGTGTGTGTGTGTGTGTGTGTGTGTGTGTGTGTGTGTGTGTGTGTGTGTGTGTGTGTGTGTGTGTGTGTGTGTGTGTGTGTGTGTGTGTGTGTGTGTGGTGAGGGGATGCATTTGAAGTTTCTTTTTTCCCCGTGCTGTGATCGTCCTTGTTTAACCCTGTGTTTATCTTTGTGTCTGAGAGAATGAGATGTAAGCAGGTGTGTGTGTAGAGACAATAGTCAAACAGCGCTGATTGATCTATTTGTGCACAGTAGGCATGGTATTGATGTCGGTGAGGAAGCGTTGCCCTCCTATGGTGCTGTTTACATTAAATAGTTGCAAAGCTATTTGTTATTGTAGAGGATAGAGATGCAACTAAGGATTATTTTCATTGTGATAAATGTGCCGATCACTTTCTATATATATATAGATATATACATATCTATATATCAATTAATTGGTTATAAAATGTCAGAAAAACATGAAAAATGTGCATCCAAATTTCCCGAAGTCCACCCTGGTATCTTGAAATATATTTTCATACACTTTAATACAATATAAAACTGAGAAAAGCATGACATATTTGTTTTTTAGAGACTGAACAACTCAGTTCCAGATGAACAAATAATGAATTATCGAAAAAGTTGGCAATTGTTTTTCTGTGAAACAACTCATTGTTGTTGTCTAGTGTTGGACAGTTTTAGATGGCATCGAGTCCAAGTTTCTTTCCAAAGCAGTTACTTTAAGACCGTTTTTGTAATAAATGTTCCTGCCATAGACCATACACAACTAAGACTAATGTCAGTAAGGGAATATGTCCTGGCAAGGAACAGATCTCATTTAGTTGGAATCATCAACTCTCACCTGAAGCATATTTCCAAGAACTACCGTACTTCTCGGACTATAAGCCGCAACTTTTCCCCCCATTTTTTTTGTACAGCTAACGGCCACTAGGGAACCTCCTAAATCTATGGATTTTACAGGTAAAATTAACCACCTTTAACGCTATGGGCTCTATGACCGGTCCGCGCCCGCCACCTTTAAGCGGCGGGCTCCAGCAGGAAAAGCTGGAGGCCGGAAAAGAGTGAGGCAAAGTAAAAGTGGAACCGAGAGACAGAACGAGAGCAAGACAGACGGACAATTTAGCTGCTGCGGCTTATATGCAGGTGCGCTTTATAGTCCAAAAAGTACGGTACCTTAAATCCTAAGAATTTCCAGGAAAAGATGTGACGTTATGACTTAGTTAAGGCCAGAATGTGTCGCTACATGATGTTCTAGCTGAGGTGTTATTGGCCACCTGGAGCAGAACATGCCTTAATCTAAGTATCCATTTAAAGCCAGCCAACGAGATGCTGAATGATTGCAATGGAACAGGCAGTCAGCTGGCTGGAACAATTCCCCGCCTCACTCCTCTCCACTTGCTATAAATGCACGTATTTGTGGAGCTTCTGTGCCTCTCCGTCCCCAAATGAAAATGAGATTTGTCTCCTTTCGTTACATTGATACATTGTGCATGTGTGTGTGTCGGTGTGTGTGTGGCTCTGCACAGCGTTGGTGAAATCTCTCTCTCTCTGTCTCTGATCCCAGATGGGTAATGATCTGGTCGCCTCCCGGGGCGTCCTTGTTCCCTTGCTCATTCCCCCGCAAGATAAATGAGCTCACACACACACATACACACACACACACACACACATTCACGTGCAACGCCTGAGACGCTCTTTCCCCTCCAAGATAAATGGCCCCTCCAATGCCGCCAATGCGATTGCTGCCAAATTTGGTGCTCCAGCTGGAACAATGCGGAGAGATTTCCATGTGGTTTCTGCAAATAATTGAATCTGTCCTCAATTTGGAAGTGATGAAGCTAGATTTCCCCCCCCCCACACACACACACACACACACACACACACACACACACACTGCCCAGTAGCTCTGGCTGCCTTCTTCTCCTTTATTGATGTTGCTAAGCCACATTTCTCTCTCTTTCTGCCTTCTTTTTCTCTTTCCCATTGCTCTTCTCTTCTCGTCCTCTGTCTCAATTTTTCTCGGGCACTTACAAAACACCCCCCCTACCCTTTTGCCCCCTGAGACCTACACACACATAAACACACACTCAGACACACACACACACATCGGGCTGGGGCAAAGGAAATCAATAGTGACTTAAATGTTTTATCATGGTGTGTCAGTGTAGTTAAGGCCTCGGTTAACAGGGTGCAGCAGACAATGATGCTCTAAAGGGATTTACCGCTGCTATTTTCACAGCACCTGCCTGACAGAGATGTATTTCCCTACCAGGTGGATCAAATGTTTCCTAGAATATTGTGGTTTTTTTGAGAATTGTTAATTTTATAATTTGCTGTGTGCTCGCGTTGAGCCAGAGAGGCCGAGTGAGGCCACAATGTAGGTAGACAGTAGATTAAGACACGGGACTGATTGAGATGGATGGTGGAGGGTCTTCAGCTACACACACACACACACACACACTAATGAAATGAGAAATAGCCCCACACACGTTGGGGATGGAGCGCTAAATAGAGGGGAGGCGCAGCCATCTATCTGTCTCTGTCAGGCGCTCCTGCCTGCTTGTCGCCATAGGGCTGAGTGGAGATGGAAATGCACGGCAATTTCACTTTCTTTCACTCACACACACCCACACAGCGTCCAAAATAGCCCTGTGGGCCACTAACTGAGCTGTAGTAGCAGCATGTTGCGTGAATGGAAGTTTTATTTCAGTGTTGGATCTTTAAGTTTTATGACGCCAGGCTTTCAAATGAAGGCCACGGCTTCAGTCGAAACGTACCGAGACGGAGCTTTGTCCCACTGTGCCCACAAACACTCGGCCCAAACAGATGTGCAGTACATACAGCTTAATATCCATACAACGATTTATAAATGTTAGATCTGGTGTTCCTGTACAGCTATTGTATTCAACATAGAGTCCAGGACTTTATTTCTAATGTAAAACCTAATTCCATTTAACTTCCTGATTTAAATGTAAGCACATTCCAAGGCTCTTTCTTTTTAAGAACTGTTATCAACAGCTTACACATGCAATAGCCAAATAGTATCATTAGTATTGTTGTATCGCCACCAATACCTGCATACAAGCTCGCAAATCAGGTTTATAACCATATGATGTGAATATGTTTTAAAGTAGCGTAAATAACGTGAGTCTCCCCCTGGGACACACACTCATGGAAACTTGCTGTAACACCCTTACACTTTAGGTTGTTACCCAATCTGAAGTGTTTATGCGAGTCCACCTGACATCTTTGCTAAGCCAGAGTCCCAGTGACATCAATTTCAGTATTTTTGGCTCCTAAACTGAAAAGCTTGAAAACCCCTGAGCCATTAAATCAGTGACGCAGCATAAAGAGCTTAAACTCAAGGATTTGTACTTTTTGCTGGTGGAGAGGCAGTTTATCTCTCTGTGTAGCCCAGGAGAGTTGTCTTTCCTTTCCCTGGTCCTGTGAAGTCATCCTGTTCTCCTTTTTGCCTCCATTCAATCTTTGCATCTCCTCAACCCCCCCCCTCCACCTCCTTGGCCCCCAGTTGAAATGGGCCACGTCAAATTAAATGAACATATCAAATTAGGAAGTTAAACGACTTTCCAAAAATCACCTTTGCTAAACAGATTTTGATTATATAGACAGAACGACTAATATAGAGGCGAAAGGGTAAAAAGCAGAAACTTATTTCTCTGTCCTTCACTTCAGACAAAGACGGGAAGCGCTTTGGCAGAGTTTTTTCCTCGACTGAGTGACAGGGAGCTTTATTGGAGTTGTTAAAAGGCAGACAGCCTTGTTTTAGGGACAACCCCCATCCAGTCCACTGACCATTTATCAGCTAGCAGGCTAATCAAGGCTAAATGGCTTTTTACAATCTCCAGACTAATAAGAGGAGAGGCTAAAGCATTTTATAGGGCACGGGACGGCCAGCCAGTCTAGGAGTCCCAACTTAGCCTTTATAGACACAGGACGGTGGTGGGCTTCAGGCAGGGGATGGAGCAGGTCCACCTTTCTCATGAAGGAAGACAAACTGACTTGCTAAGTCGTTCATGAATATCAAAAAATAGTAAAAAGGAAAGTGTAAAAAACCGAGTGCAGCTGTATTGCTTGATTTGACCAATGATCCAACAACTAAAATGTACAAATAAATTACATTTACCTTAACTTTGTTTTAAAATGTTTAGTTTTTCTTCCAAGGTTTTAAAAAAGATGGAGAAATACATGTGCGTCGATCACATCAGAGTTTTTAGAGAGTTGTTGTTGCTTTTGCACCAGTTCCTCAGCTTAACACTGGAGTAATTATAGAATTCTGGTGATGGTCTTGCAAACCAAATATGTTTCATTTCAATAAGCTTTATGATAGGAATGACGGAAATACAATGTAAATATATTCATGTTAACTTCTATTGCATTGCAAGCATGGATTGATAGTACATTCAGAAAGTCAATCCTTGTTATCCTTTCCTTGTAGCCTTTGCTGTTTGAGGATGCAGCAAATGAAGCCATATCCTAGGACACACACACACAGCCACTTATCGTTCTATTCCACTCTTGCCCTCTCTCCGCTTGTCCTTTCCCATCCAGATCAATACCATAGATCAGCTAGCTATCAGGCTGCAAAATGACCACATCACCATAAACACACACACAGTCCAATTTTAACACGCACATCGTGCGGATGGCTATAATAAACACGGTGCGGCCTCGTCTCGCTGCGCCAAATCATCATCAGCTGCAGCGCTGTGGTCTGCCGTCGACCGTATTGATTTAGTTATGGCTGCTTCATATGCTGTCGGACAGTGTTAAATGCACATTTTCTGTTATCATGCTACACATTAATCAGAGGCTGCTCAGGGAGAGAGGAAGGTAGGACGGTAGATAGAATGAAGGAGGGATGAAGAAAGGGGGAGAGGAGATAAAAACAGAAGGAAGGAGATAAATTGAGAGGGATGAATGGACATGAGGATAGATGGCAAAACAAAAGAGAGGAGATCCAGAGGATGAAAGTTAAACAAGAGATATTAGAAAAAGAGGAATGGGCACTTTACTTAAAGTCAAAACAAGTCAATTTGAGAGGGGAGTGCAAAGGATAAAATGTGTTAATGCATTGTTACATTTAGCTTATTAACTGTTTCTGTGTCAATGTTAGCATAGAACTTTTCAAAAACTCCCTGAAAACACATGTTGACTATCGCTGGGTCAAAAAAGGACCAAAATCCTATCTCTATATTTTGAAGGCCGAATGGCGATACACAACATATATCTATATATGTTTTCTAAGAAGAGGGCTTAATGTCAAGGCACAACAGAGTATTATTCCCTGTTAGAAAATACAAAACAGCAACACAATTTAAATGAATAATGTAAAGTAAATAGACCTACCTCTGAGAATAGTCTCTTTCATACAATGCAACGACAAACTACTTTTATATTAAATGCAGAGATGGAGCACTCGAGTCCTGGACTCGGACTCGAGTGCTGATTTTCGGGACTCGCCTCGGACTCGCTCACTGATTGACGCGACTCGGACTTGGACTCGTGAATTCTCGCGCACGATGACTTGGACTCTGACTCGTGAATTGTTCCCCCCACGATGACTCGGACTTGACTTGTACATTGATGCTCCGACTTGGACTCGGACTCGAGCTAATTTTCTCTGGAGTCTGATGTCCTCTATCCCAGTGGTTCCCAAACTTGTTGTGCCCAAGGCACACCAAAGGACAAGTAAAAATCTCAAGGCACACCTATTGTGCAAAATAGCCCTTATAATACGTGTTATCACTCATATCATGTAAAATATCTGTAAATGTGCATAATTATTTACTAATGCCAAATAAAATGTGACAAAGACTATACTCATGAAATATTTATTAACGAAATATTTCAGAAATTAATTTGAAACGTTATCAAATTAGGCTTCATCAAAGCAGCAACACACTCATTTAAACCAGACAGGTCACAACATTAAAAATGAGACAAAGGAAATCCAGCACAGAGAACTGTCAATGCAAGGAAGCTGCATTGTCCATGGTCCTGAACTACAAATTATAAATGTAACATTTCAGCAGAGATGGGGTCGTTACTAAAAAAAAGTAATAGGCTATATTACATATTACTTTTTAAAAAAAAAAGTAATATATTACACTACTTCGTTACTCTCTACATAAAGTAACTCGTTACTTTACTCGCAGGGCCGGCCCGCCCCTCCCTGCAGGCAGATCACGCAGACTGCTAAAGTTTCAAATGTTCTCTTTAGTTCAGTTTCCATTGTCGCATAAGACTGATCCAGATCCTGAATGTTTTCCTATCTGACCGTGGCTGTCCTCTGTCTCCTGCTATCTGTATATTTTGCGCAGTCTATCTCTGCTCACGCTGTTGGGTCGGCGTGTTCTCCTGCGTGTTGGCCATGTGTTGCACTGGAACCAGACACCGCAAAGCCGAGCACGTACGAACTGCGCATGCGTGAGTGGCAATAACTCTCCTTACCAGCAGGCGGCGGTAATGTGTATTCGTCATTCAAAACAGGCAACAACCGGAAGACAGAAGAAGAACAGACTGTGATACAAACAAACAACAAATAGCGTGTGCGGTAGCTCCACCTTAGCATGTGTTCTTTGCAGGTGCTTGTTGAGGTTTGACGTGGTGTTCACAGCAGTGGATAGCAGCTTCTGGCCTGGACACAGTTTGCACCTCACCGTCACATTCCTGTCTATTCTTCGGATGAACTCAAAATAATGGGCATACCTCCACCCCTCGAGAGTTATCGCTGACTCAGCCATGTTTATGCAGCACTGCACGTGGAGATGTGGACGCGCAGATTACGTACATATAAACCTACAAAGTACTGATATAGTAAATTAAAAAATTATTATTTTTGTGTAGTTTTATATTGCAATAATAACGTATGGTTGTCACAAAATCCCACACCGTTTGGGAACCACTGCTCTATCCTAGCGTGTGCACCTGCGAGGCGAGTTCACGTACTGGGCCCCGCTGTTCCAGTCTAAAGATGTCTAGAGACACACCCCGCATTGTGCTGTATGCTTTCACACATTCTGCTTCCACATTGGAAAAGAGCAGCGCAAAATGCTCGTTATGTGGAAACAATATTGAAGAGAAGGCTCCGTAACACATTACTCTAAGGATCGAGTTCAGACATATGTGACCCGCTCTATCGAAATCAGTCGGAAGTCGCAACGGCTCATTTCAGAATAAACGTGGATTTACGTAAAAAACTATTTTTTCAGGGTTCAGGTGTTTTGTTTGATTTTAAACAAAGTCTTTGCTTTCAGAATATGAAACTTTTATTTCCAAAATCACACGATAAATACATTCTTTAAAGGAATGGTCCACTCATTAGATAATTAATCAAAACTTCAGTATTTAGTGAAACGTTATGTTTAAACCATACCCTGAAGAAATCAGCGATATTCCCCGGTAAATAATGATTTTATAGCTCTTTTTTATCAAGACCTGTATATTCCGTCTGGCCGCCGCCATGTTTGCCATTTTCAGTAGTCACGTGATGGTCGTGACGTCATCCATGCGTTCACTTTGTCAACACACGGAAACATGGCGGAGTATTTCAGTTCGGACTCGTCAGCAGAGGAACAAGTTTTGACCAATGTGAAGAGATTGGATGGGGGAATTCAGCCATACATATCAGTATGACAATACGACACCCTCTGTCCTAAGACCCTCACATCGTACAAGGAAAAACTTCCGAAGAAAACCCCCAGTTTAAAGGGAACATGGGAGAAACCTCAGGGAGAGCAACAGAGGAGGGATCCCTCTCCCAGGACGGACAGACGTGCAATAGATGCCGTGTGTAAATTGAAAAGATAATACATTTGCAACATAGGTAGTCCAAATGTTTGGAAATGCATGTGTGTATAATGGGAAGATGATATAAGATACTATATGTATGCATGTAGTACCACCCTTGCTAGCGATTCCATCTCTAGTTTAGCATACTCAGCTTCGTTGTCCCTGGCCATAGAATCACGATTTTATGGGGCCGGAAAAAACTGGGGTAAAATACACACTAGCCGGTACTACGCTATATGGAAAGGCCACCAAAAACTGTCCTGGCCTGGACGCTAAAGGACGTTAAAACGGGGCTAGCCGCTGCAATGGAAATGCGCTATAACATACCTTATTCTTACTCCGAGCACTACTTCTGCTCCTCCGTCGCTTCACACTTGCAGAGGGCGATTTCTCAACTGGCCGAACTGGTGTCCTGGTCGGTGATGACACCAGAAAGACCGATGGTACTGCATCTCCATTAAGTAATGGTTGTTCCATAAATCCCATGTTATGTTTTATCATACTCTCAGAGTAGTCGTCCGGAAATTGGAAATGTTCGCTGCATAGATGAGCCTGTGAATCTCTCGGTTCGGGCCGGCCACATTTCGCTAGCCACTGCCTCCGAATGTACTTCTTACGCTTACCTTTTGGCAACAGATGGAACCGAGCATTCCGTGGATTGTTCCTATCCGAATTATGGCAATATTTCGCGATACAGTGAGGCATATTTGAAGAGAGAAACTACAGTAAATAACATGGAGATCAACGTGTCTTCGAAAACCAAACGCATGGATTACGTCACGTCCGGGAAATGGCGGCGCCCACAGTGTTGATGTTATTTCGGTATATAATCAGTTTAAAATCACTGATAATGTCATCGGATTAAAAAAAAAAAGAGAGAGAGAGACTGGCAGAGACTGGTCTGTTTTATCGGATGATAATTTTTAAAAAATGAGTGTCATGAGCATACCATTCCTTTAAGCTTGTAAAGGGAAGATGACAGGCACCTCTCACTCGCACTCTGCTCTTCCAGCAGTGCCGCCCCCCCTCCCTCCGGCTGAAATTATGAACGTAAGAGTATAGTAATCATAAATAACACGGCAGGGTCCGTTACAGTTTGTTTTCGTCTGATTTAAATTAAACAGAGTCTTGGCTTTCAGAATATTAAACTTGTTTCGGCAAATTCAGATGATAAATACAACTTTGAAGCTTGTAACGGCATAATTACAAGCGGAGAACGGAGTAACTTAACGTCACAGCAGGCATAACAACAGCCGGTGTTTCTCGTGAGGGTTTTCCCCGGGAAACAAACACAATACACACAAACGCAAAAATACACAAACACACACACACACGTATACACACACTCGCGAGCTTCCCCTCCAAATGAAAATATCTTCCCTCCGTAGTATTTTGATCATTTGCTCCGCTAATAACCAATCAGATCGATGGATTCCAGAGAAGAGGAAACTTTAAAGGCCTTTTTCTCAAAATGAGGACTCGGTGACAGTCATTATATAATGTGACATATTTCGCTTAATATTTGGAGTACAACAACAATCCTGATATCATTAGAAAGCTAGGAATATCCTCTTTCCAACAGTGTATTCAACTCAAAGTGTGTCTTCGGGTCAATGCGACTGATTTCGATGGAACAGGTCACATATAGGCTGTCTTGAACACTATCATCAGAGTAACGTGATCTAATCAATAAATAAAGATCCAGCCTTAACACGAAAGCACATGGCTACTGAACATTTAGAATGATGTCATTTTGCATGGTAAGTAGCCATGTGCTTTCTGGGGCTAAATCTTTATCAGTAAACTGATTTAACCATAAAAGTTCCTTCAAAATAAGAGTCCCTATCTTATTGCTATCAAAATAAAAGTGCAAAACGAAAACTTTACCATAGGAAAATATTGGCATACAAATATAATCACTTCTCTAAAAGGTAACTCATTTTAAATATAGTTTATTTATATATAATATTAAGATTAGTAATAACCTTTATATTTGTATAGCACCTATTACAAGAATTGTAGCCAAACTCGCTTCACAACAGTTCAATAGACAGATTAGTATAACATGACAGGATAACAGCAATGTAGAGGAGCAGCTACATTTCAACACATATATCCACGAAGATTAATATATGAAGACTTGTGACTCGGACTTGACTTGGACTCGAACACAGGTAATGATGACTCGGACTCGACTTGGACACTCCTTGGGTGACTTAGACTCCGACTCGAAGAGTGATGACTCTAGAGTGACTTGGACTTGTAAATTGGTGACTTGACTACAACACTGATTAAACGCATTAAAAGTATCTATTTACTTTAAAGTCATTAAATGTTGAACACAAGGTCTACTTGGTCAATGGTTCTAGGTTTCACATTTGACACTGTCAATATGTTACATAATGTCAAAGCTCAACATCTCATCCTCTCTTCCTCCCTCAGGGTAACAGAGGAGGACTCCACGGCTACCACCATGGACGCTCTGAAGGCTCGAATCAGAGAGCTGGAGAGGCAGATTCTGAGAGGAGACCGATACAAGTGTCTCATCTGCATGGTGAGCATATCATTTACTGCCTCAATGTCAGTGAGGGTGCCTTTTGTCAGGAGGCAAAAACCAGCAGACTTTGTTTATAGAAGTGCAGATTACAGGAATGCTAGTGTTAGCGCAAGTAGCTACATTTCCACATGGTTCTCTTTGCTCTGTTCATGCTTAATGAACAAAGCCCTCCTACCAACCAATCAGGATCCTCCATATTCTTCATTATTAGGCCAATTACTAGATATTGGGCTGACAACGCCAATGTTGCCCGTTCGTCCCTTTTTTTTTACTGCATTTAGGTCAAAACTGTTGCACTCTCCGCTATGGGTCATGATACCAGAAATGTAGTATTCAATACCTGTGGCACTGTAGGAAAAAAAGTACTGCCATTTTTGTACTTAGTAAGGAAGCGTCAGTTCCCATGACATCCCTAGTCTCTCCAAACTAAAGTATCACCCAACCCATGGCACATTGGACTGCTATAGGAACGAGTCTTCAGGTATTGCTTTTGTGGCCACTTTGTGTTTCACAGGTATTTGGCTTGAGGTTGTCATCAATCACCGTGTTGTATGCGTGCATGCATCTCATTTCCCTCAGTTTGTGGATGCCCATGTCTCTTAAAGTGTCTGAGCGCTTTGTGTTGTGGTGGTCTCTGCTCCTGCATGGCTTTGCCAGTCAACTGAATGTATGCAGGGAGACTCCTGTGGGAAGTGCAGGACAGTCTCAGGGTGATTAAGCATGTATTAATAACCAGCTGGCACATTTTAGATTTAGTGTGAAGATTTGCTTTTCAACATGATCGATTGGACTTCCAGATCAATAGTATTAGCCACATGTTCACTCAGGGCAGTATCAGGCAGTCTGAGGGACATATGTCAATATTCATGTTCATCGGATAGTTGAGATAGGACTGCACCTGCACCCCTCCCCCCACCACCACCCAATCATAGTTTGTGTTCCCCACTTTGTGTCATCTTGTCATCCCTCAAGCTTGTGGACAGTGCAGCATTGGCATCCTGAGTGTGTGTGTGTGTGTGTTGGTGTGACTGTTTGTGTGCAATCCGGGTAATTACGGACGCCTGCGCTTCCTAAAGGTCGCCGGGTGCCCGAGGTGACACGGGGGGCAAGGCACAGCGATCGATCACTCACTGCCCCATGGACACACAGCTCTTCTCCGCTCATCTGTCACTGTCCCTCATCTTACACACACACACACACACACACACACACACACACACACACATTCAGGCATACAGAGGAATAGACATATGTGTAACATTTTCACACGCACACACACACTGGTGTCTTACATCTAATCCGTCTCTGTCCGTCTTTAACTCGTCACTGTGTTCCCTACCTGTCACAGGGTGGACGATGTGAAAGTCATTAGAATTGCTTTCATTTGTTGTCAATCAGGAAGCATTTAAAGCTGGGCATTTCCACGGCAACCTCCGAGTAAATGCATACAAAATGTAAGCAGAGTTATTATGAGTCAGTACCTCAAACATGCACATGGATTGAATGGTCTGTTGGTTGCATGTAAGTAGAAAACAAGTGCTCTCCTGCTGCAGCCAAGTTGGCTCAAGTTTACCCTCGGTCTCATCAGTGGCTTTCTAACCCCATCTGCTGGTCATTTTAGGGAGGGGAAACTGTAGTGTGTGGTTAAGAAAAAAACATGTATTGAGGATTTGAATGGTATAAATGGTTTTTAGATAATAAGATGCACATTTAGAAAATGATTACATTCTATAATTATTCTTTAAACTTAGATTTTTGGGGATTTTCCAACAGAAAGTCATCTAAATAACTTTGAGTTTTGAGTGTTGGTCAGATAAGAATAAACATGGCATTTCCAAACGTCATCTTGGCCTTAGGAAATGATGGCCTTTTTTTCATATTCAGACATTTCACAGACAAAACAGCTATTGGATTAATCCCAAACATAATCAACAGATGAAACAATAATGTAATAATTGTTAGTAACAGTTCAAATGTGATGATGAGCTTTTCCATCTCAGCGTTGTGACATGGACCTACACAGCAGCCTTGTTTAGCAGTATCAGCGAATAACAAAGACATTAATTGCAGTAGTCGATTTTGGAAGTTAGTCGAAATGGAGTTAGTCAAAATGGAGTTCTTTGACCAATGAGATCTTGTAACTTCCTGCGAAATAAAAAAAGACATTGAACGCAACAAATCAATTGCCATCAAGGTACAGCGTGAATGACACTGCCCATCTCAATTGTAGTTACGTTTTGATACTATCAACTTTGAGCAACTTAGCCAAGTCACCAGCATAGATACATCTCTTTATTTGTCAAAACAAAGTCAGGTCGAACACAGTAGGTGAGTTCTTCAGCAGGTTGTCCATCGGCTGTCCTCCCTGCACACCTTCACGTGTGTCCACGCGTGTGTGTTGCACCTGTCGTGTTTGTGAGTGCGCGATCAGTACGAGCCTGTCTCTATGATTAGCTCTCCCCCCCCACCCCTCCCTTCCGCAGAGGAAGCCTGCTATCCAGTCAGGCGCAGAGATCAAGAGCCTAGGGGTGTGGCCAGGGCCCCGGCCACTGGCCAATGGGGTCGGAGAGAGGCAGCCTAAGTCCCTCCCCCTCGGCTTGTACTGCCTGTACAGGGGCCTTGTGATTGGTGGCTACGGCAGCGGCATAAAGAGGCTCCTCCCACAGCCCTTACGGAGGGTAAGGCACTCCCTCCCTCCTTCGCTCCTCTCCTCCATCCCTCCCGTTCCTCCCTCATCTTTCCATTCTTTTCGAGAGGAAAAGAAAAGAGGGCCCATCTGATTGGGTCGTTCATCCCTCATCTTGTCCTCCCTCTGCCTGCTTCCCTCCGTCTGTGCTCGTTGCCTGCCTCGATCGTATCAGTGTGTGTGTGTGTGTGTGTGAGACCTGCAGGTTGCTGGTTCAGTTGCCCCCCATGCTGCCTTGCTCAGTGGTGCTGTGGCTGCTGGCTGTGTCGTCCCATGGTTAGTGGTCTGGTGCTGTCGGTCAGGGATTGTCCAGTGTCGTTTTTGGTTGGTGTTACACGGCCTGTGTGTGTCCTCTGAATTTGGTGTAACTTAACCCCCCCCTTCCCCGCTCTGCTCCTAGGATTCCTACACCATGCCGCTCACCTCCATCCAGTGCTGGCACGTCCATTGTGAAGAATGCTGGCTCCGGACTCTGGTACGTACACACACACACACACATTTGTCCGCACTCACATACTCCTTCTGATGACATGCCGTTATTGTAGCCTCATTTCATAGTCAGTAAGTTCCTCTCTGTAGCTGTGCCCTATAGGGAGGAACTTAAATGGAATATTCCTCAAATGACCTGTTCTCTTGACACACACACACACACACACACTGATTCCAGGCAATGATAACTCTTCCAGCTCCCAGTGGTGCAAACACTTGTATGGAATGGTCCCCAAAAGGCTTGTTAAAATGTTAAAATAAAGTGGTCAACTCGAACCTCTAATGAGTTTTACATAGGGCCTCAGGTCTGCACACAAAGACACACAGGAAGTGGTTTGTTGGTTATTAGTTAGTCTAATATATTCAGTAGTGTGTAATTAGCTGGTGGTAAATGGAGCGCAGTGTTTCTGCTGCTCGGAGGATAAACAGTCTCCTCATTGGCTTTCTGTAATTTCTTTAGCGTTCTCTCCTCTTTTCTCAACATGTCATTCGTTGTGTCCTTCCTGTTCTCGCCTCCCTCTTTTTTTTCATCGTGTATCACCTTTTTCTACATCAACCCAATTTGGAAAAAGTATTTTGGGGCCCAATGACATCACGTACTAGAACCAGAGGTTTAGTACCACCTTTGGCCACTACTCTTCCTGGGGGCTTTACCAGGGTTTTTTTGTACAGACACTCACGGTCCCCAGAGGATACATTTGTTTAGTTTTGGTTAGAAACACTTAATGTAAACCTTAAAGGTCCAATCAAACCAAAGTAATTCTAAGCTTATACTAATACAAGTCTGATCATGTATAGCTGAGATTGAACGATGTTAAAACCTGACTCTCTTGCTTGTCCATTTTTAGCCATCCAACAAAGTTTCTTCTTTTTTTTCAACATATTAGGTGTTGCTGCCTCACAGCTGCTTTTGTGGCTATTGACCTAGTTCTAAAGTATCCTTTGTAAATATAAAACAGTTCTTCATGTTCATTTAACGCTTTTATCTCCTAAACATACAGAAAATCAGTTTTATCCGAATATTACCACCTTTTCCCAGCCCTGTTTTGTACCTACAATGGCACTAATATGGTGCTGTGCATGAAATAAACGTAACATAAGTCTATAAGTCCCTCTCGGGAGGGCTGCCTTTAATCAGATGTAATTGTACATTTAGATCTGCTAATGATTGTCTGGAACATGCATCGAATATAAGATCAATACTGATGCAAGTGGCTCACAACAGTCTGCACGTTTTATAAATTACTCGTAGAGTTCTAATTTTCTTTTATGGCATATGTTAAGGGAGACCGTAAGAAAACGTGTGTGTGTGTGTGTGTGTGTGTGTGTGTGTGTGTGTGTGTGTGTGTGTGTGTGTGTGTGTGTGTGTGTGTGTGTGTGGTGTGTGTGTGTGTGTGTGTGTGTGTGTGTGTGTGTGTGTGTGTGTGTGTGTGTGTGTGTGTGGTGTGTGTGTGTGTGTGTGTGTGTGTGTGTGTGTGTGTGTGTGTGTGTGTGTGTGTGTGTGTGTGTGTGTGTGTGTGTGGGTGGGTGGGTGGGTGGGTGGGTGTGTTTGCCGTCACAGGTCTAATGTATGAGGCATTAAACTCATAGCCTGGAGACAGCTATTTAAGCGGGAGGGCCAAACTGATCAAAGTAAATGCCCGGGAATCTAGTTAACGTCAGCCCAGCCCCTCACCGCTTTAATGAGCAGGCAGCTGGAGCACAGCGTGACGGGCACACACACTCACATACACCAAAACAGGAGTACACAGCTTCCAGAGGCGTGCAAACAAACAAGGGGGAGTAGAAACATCTCGAACCATACCTTCAGCTCTATAGAAACCCACACCTTTTCTACAGTTCCTTCCATCGTTCCTCTCTTCTTTATCCTCTCTTGAGACATGAAGAGACTGTTTTGAGTACTCTGGAGCCACACATCCTCTTAGCAGTGTGTTCGCCAT
Organism: Pseudochaenichthys georgianus; assembly: GCF_902827115.2. NCBI lineage: Eukaryota > Metazoa > Chordata > Actinopteri > Perciformes > Channichthyidae > Pseudochaenichthys > Pseudochaenichthys georgianus. The sequence goes on along the minus strand of NC_047519.1, from coordinate 15,243,752 downwards.
TCAGACTGCCTTTAGTGGCTGCGCTCACCCCAAAAGTCTTTATTCAGTGGCTTACAGGAAAAGGAGGCTGTAAATCTTCGGGGGTCAGGTGAACTTGTACATTTGTACTGACCACAAAGGATTTGGAAGTTATGAGATCTCTGCATTCTGTTGTACCTGTGTGAAATATCACACACACTCAGTGAAAAGGCTACACTCTCTACACACTTTTTACACACATAACAGTGGGCTGATGGATGTCTAATGGCGCTTTTCCACTGCAGGGCCTCGCACGGCTTAGTACGGTATGGTTAGGCCAGGCTCACTTTATGCTGCGTTTCATTACAGTTTTGGAACTGGGGTAGTAACTATAGTAACGCAGTGTAGGCGGGGCGATCGTCTGTTCGGCAGGCGGAGCGACGCTGCTTAAAACTGCATCTTCAATGCGAACCACACAACCAAAACACAGCCGTTAGCTGTTAGCACTCAGAGCTCACAGCTCCTCATATCTGTTCAGAAACTAGACAAAAGTTAAAGAAGTGCCAACCACAGACTGTCTGTGTCATGGCAAATACAGTTGCTGGTTTATTTATGTCTGTAAGCCGTTGTTGTGAGTGTGGACGGTCGGAGCATATACAACATTAGCTTAGCCGATCTCCATTCAGAAAACACGCATTTTAAAAGGTTTTTCGCCTGCCGTCTTGTCTGCAGACCGGTATCAGTATGTTGTTACTTCGGCATCATTTTGAAACGTATATTACAATTAAATCACAGTCAAATATGTTCATTTTGTTGTAGTTGTAGCCCACTTGCCAGCGATTCTCTCTGACCATTCAGCAGTCGAGAGTGTTTACGTCACTAATAGTTGGCCCGGTAAGAACCTCGATTTTGGAGGGCCAGAAAAAAGTTGAAAAAGTAGCCCTGAGCCGGAACTAGCACTAGTGGAAAAGCAAAAAAAAAACTTAAACCGTGCTGCAGTGGAAAAGCGCCATTAATATACAAAAAAGCAAAGGAAGATGTACTGAGATCCTTTACTTAATTAAAAGTAGAGTAGTATTATCAACACATTGTACTTGAATAGAATGCTCATTTTCAGGTTCATATGTGTATGTCTCCATGCTTTAACCCTCTGGAGTCTAAGGGTATTTTCTCGATTTTAGATGTTTCCTTAAGGCGAGACACGGCAGGCAAAAACATCGTTTTTCAAGTACTGGTCAATTTTGAGATTTTGTGCTATTTTGATTCTATAACATGTTTTCTTTCAGGCTTTTGGAAGGAAAACGTACAAAATACACATTTAAGTGTTTATTTTACTATAGTTTGTCTATTTGCGTCTGTAGATTTCTCCTAAATTCACCAAAAGTTAGCATTCTAACGTAACATAAAGTACCGCGACCGCTGTGTGTACCATGTCAACAGAGATATCATTGGAAAGCTGTGTCTCGACCTGCACAATCGCATCAGATCCAAATATGGTCATTTCCTTTGTATCAGCAACCAATCGTGAAAGTACAAAGGGGTCTTAAACCAAGAAACAAAATCTCATTGGCTGGTGTCAATTTCTGACAACGTGATTCGTTCAGAAGCGTCACGTGGTGTGCTAAAACACTTCCTGGTTAGCTTTCCGCTCGAAATTTAAATCTCAAAATGGCAAAAGAACGGCAAAAAAAACGTTCACAGAGAAGACGACAACAATTGTCACTTGCACGAAGCAAGGTTATACAAAAAACAAATGACCCCGAACATGAAATACCTTCACGGAGTGCGTCGAGGCGCAAGCTGTCATCCAAAGAACAGGAGGGTTTAGCTAGCGCCTCACTGCAATCTTTAAAGGTTGTTTTCTCAAAATGAGTTTTTTCCCCTACTCTGAGTTCGAAATTTCAACTTCAGTAGCACGTAGATACACCAAACCTTCCAGTTATATTCCTATCAATATTATGAAGGCTTTTACTGAAGGGTTCGTTCATATATAATTCATAGCCTGAATTATACGACATTTTATACCTAAAAACATGGCGAAAATTGATATTTTAGGGCTGTTGACAATATTTTCTGATTTATGGAGTGATAAAAAGAGATATCCAAAATCCCTTCTGTAAAAGCCTTAGATACTAATATGACTACAAAATGAAACAAGAATTTTGAACCTGGCTTTATCTAAAGTTCAGATTTCGATTCCTGAAATGTGTTGCCTTTGTAAGTAATTAACTGGAGAAATGTCTAGCTGATACCTTTAAGTAAAAAAATGTACCCTATTCACCTGGGGTGTCTCGCCTTAAATCACCTTTTAAATGTACTTGTTATACATGGAACCCCATGTGTTACATATCAAAACGTTCAGGACGATCTCTGGTCTTGCTATACATGCAAATTACTCACCTTAGAGCACTGTGTGATGAGATAAAGTAGCTCTAAAGCTTAACATTTGACATCCGATTGTTTATCACTCTACTTTCACCACAGCAGGGACTGAGATACATTAGGACTGAATAATGACTTCATATTACATACCAAGGTTCATGTGATGTGTACAAATACAAATTGAACATTCAAACTTTTTTTTCAACCAACAATTTATTATAAATATGTTTTTTTCAATCAACTATTTATATAAATATAAGAAACTGGAAAATCTAACTATTTACAAAATTGAACATCAGAACTTTCAACCAACTATTCATTATAAATGTCGAGACAGTGTCAAGGTCTTTGTCTGTCTTCCAAGACAGTGAGTCTGGCTGCTGTGAAGATGGGGGTGATGGTGCATGGGCTGCTGTGTAGCAGTGCTAGTGCTATACGAGACCTCCACCTCGTTGCTGGCTGGGTTGAAGGTGATGGCTGTGGTGGAGCCTTTGTGCTGAGGTGTATCTTGACCTGGTGGCAGCCGCAGATGGAGGTGGAGGCAGCTGTAGTGATGCTGGTCTGCTGGTCCTTGGTGGTGATGGCTCTGGTGAAGGCCCTTGAGCCACAGTAGATCTTGACCTGGGTGCCGGCACAGATGGATGTTCTGGCTGCTGGATAAACGCCGCCTGTGGGCGACTAGGCCCAGACAGCTGTGAAACATCTCTGTAAAACAAATTAAAATGTAGGACAATAATTACAACTAATTTCATTGAAATAAAGTTCAAGTAAAATGTTGCTCAAGCACAAATAACAATGCACACATAAAAAGAAAGTTTGGGAGATTGGACAGGAGTCTCTCTCTCACACACACACACACACACACACACACACACACACACACACACACACACACACACACACACACACACACAGGTATTTCCAGTTAAAATAATAAAATCACAGACACACATATACATACATCTGATAACAAAGTCTCATCTGTACAGAACAGTATGATAAAATAATCACAGGCACACGTAAATAAATCTATGACAGTTTCATCTGTACAGAACGGTATGATAAAATAATCTATGGCAAAACATGTCTATAGCCACTGTAAATGTCTCCGTTGTGGGGCGAATAAATGATTATTTGAATCATCTACAAATGTAATCTCGCTTTTACACACCAAAATAACGTTTACACATAAAACGTTTGTAGTAAACGTTTGCTAATGGAGAGTCTATTTTGTCCCTCATCGATAAAAAATATCAATAAACCTATTGTTCATTTTCGCAGTACACTATTTCTGTAATATTTACACTTACCCATGTCCAAATGGATCCTTGTTGTCCCTGTATTATTCTTCTTCAGAAGAGTCGAAGACTTCAGGTTCTGAGGCTCTATCTTCACTGCTGCTAGCGAAAAGAGTCTCTAGCAAAGTCGGCAACTGTAAAGTTTTGTTTTAGCCATTTTCTCTCTCTCTCTCTCTCTCTCTCTCTCTCCTCACAGACATAAACTGATGGGAGACACGTGGTTTATGTTTTTTTTACTTGGTCGGTAGGTCCTTAGTGATTTCTCGATGTCCATTGGTCATTTCAGACCATGATGGCTGCCGGCCGAGATTCCCTTGACGGACACACGAATCCACCAATCCCACACAGTGTAAAGTCAAGCTGCTTTGAGCGGCCATATTGGCTGCTGTGCCCTGATTACAGTCTCAAGGAGGTACCGCTGGAAAGCTACACTTCCAGCGATTCCACGGATATCTGAATCATATTTCTACTCCTTATAATCGAAAATATATGATTAATTACGTAAATGATGTGCACCTGGACGCACCGGCGCGTCCACCGACTCCAGAGGGTTAATGTTCAGAGGTTGTTATTGTTCTCATACTGCCTATGCTGCGGCACCTCTTTTCACCCTCTGTCTGAAACCAGACAGAGGAACTCCCTTTGGAGGGAACTTTGGGATTTTAGCCTTTGCAGACTATTTATATGCACAGAAACCTATAACACACACTACAGGGAAAGGAAAAATACCCAAAAAGCATAATAGGGCCCCTTTAAGGCATAAAAAGTACTCGGTATTCACAATGGCTCTTTTTACAGTATTATGTAGTGTTATCGCCGACAAATATGTCATATAATTCAGATTTTGTAGTTTGTCAATGTAGAGATAATTTTAGAGGCTTTTTAAATGAATGGGTCGATTAGTGGGAGAGAACTGCATCATATCATGTAGGCACAGCATGTGTTTATATATGAACAAAGGAGCAAGTAATTATGATAGTTAAAGTGCACCTATCATGCTATTTTTAGGCAATAGCATAGGTCTCAGATATATAAAAAACATGTCTGAAGTGTTTTGCTCAAAATACCAAACAGATCACCCATTCTAGCCATGCCTCATATCCCTCTATTTCACTTCCTGTTTCAAAAGTAGTGATTTTTGATCCGGTTATACCACAAGGTGAGTTCCTTTTTATATCCAGCTTCTTCACACACATGCTCTGTGCAGTACAGGTTAGCTCTGAGTGTTAGCGATGCTAATGTAAACACCGACCATATTACGTCCAAAACAGTCGGGCATTGTTTCTGATAGCAACTTTCTGATAGTGCCGTGGGTCCACATTACTGATATAACGTCATATCGGACGCAAATCTGGATCAGCTCCATTTTTAGAGATTTGGGTACGGAGGAAAAGAGAGGGTTTTATTTTCTGACACTGCGTGAGTTCCCTGACACACCGGGGACACATATTTATGTATAAAAGACATAAAAAAGTGCATTTTGCATGATAAATATCATGTAGGCACATCATGTATCATGCAAAATAAATATAGTGGAGTCAAAAGTACAATACGGTGTAGAAAAAGAAGATACTCAAAGTATGTCAAAAAAGTACTTGAGTAAATGTACTTTGATACAGTCCACCACTGCCAAACAGATGCTTTGGGATCCGTTTTGTAGCCCAAATAATATGCAGGTCATGATTTCTGTCATAGCTGTAATAACATAAAGGAAGTTATTCCTTCTTCTCCTATTTAACTCCAGATGTTTTTCTGTCATACATTTATTTAAATAATCTATTTTCACATTTATATTTATTCAAACATCTGTAACCAATGCAAAGTGGAATGTGCCAGCAGTCAGCGGTTAGCGGTTAGCTTCGAGAGGAACAAGCTGACTGGTAGGAGGAGGTGGAGGACAGTGGTGGAGACCACCCACTCACAATGTGCTGCATATTAACACCTGCTGCTTTACTGCAGATGGCACGCTATCAAAGCGCTGCAGAGGAAGAGGCGGAGGGTGGAGTCTGCTGTTTCCATCCACACAGGGAGGGGGGGGGGGCAGCAGTTATAGGACAAATCTGGGCTCTCCTGTCAATCGATGACAAATGACACAATTTGTTATAAACATGAAGCCCGATGTTCTTCAATGTTTCTTCTAGATAAACACCGACGATTTACAATCAATTTACGTTTGCCACATTTTCCAGTCAAGTCCGTAGAACCAAACTTATAAATGCTTGATTAGGTATCTCACAAAAATAACCAACTTTTTTTACAACAATATATTGCTTAGGAAATTATTTCTAGTCTACCTTTCACAGAGCAACACACTTTAAAAAATGTTCAACGTCTGCGCCATCACCAAGTCTTGTAATGGTAGGGAGCACTTTGCTGTTTATTCTGGTACCATGTTGGTTCAAGTGCATGGTCAGCATTCTTATATAAACAACACGCATGTAAACACAACAGGCAATATTGAGTTTATGTCAATATATCATACCATAATAGAAACTCCACAGGGTACCTTTAACCTTCAGAGAAATACAGAAGCGGCACTAGAGCTCAAAATTAAGCTCATACGCCATCACCCTTACTTTGACCTGAGAAGCATCACGATCTGATTCAGCTCAGATTACTCATTTTAGATGCGTTCAGAGAATATAATCCAGAGTGGATGCATTAGCTAGTTTCCTAGATCCTGATCTGTATTCCTTTCCTAAAGCTAACTTTCCTCTCTCCTTCCTCCACAGGGGAACAAGAAGCTGTGCCCGCAGTGCAACACCATCACCTCGCCCGGAGACCTGAGGCGCGTCTACTTGTAAAGAACACACCTCCCCTCCCCATCCTCCTCGTCATTCAGATCCATTCCTCCTCTCATCTCGGACTTCATCGCCCTCCCCGTCGATGGTTCATTTGTTTCTCTCCCCTCTCCCTCATGGCCTGGGTCAGCAGCTCCAAACCCTCCAAGAGCGGACAGAGACAAGACGGCCGTCTGAGACTCCACTGGCTCTTTTTCAGGAGGTTCAAATAAGTGAAAGACTAAGCACTGACTCAACCACTCAAAAAAAGATACGGAGACCTGCATTTCCTCTGGTCACTGGCTTGTTTCCACACTGACTCCCTGTACATGTAACATGGGCTCCTCCACTGAAGGACTTAAAGTCAGTGGAAAGGCTCCATGCTGCTGGAGCTGGACCTGAAAGGAACTCCTTCATACAGAATATAAAGACTTCTTTGTTTCCCCCCTAGCTCTTCTTTGATGGTGCTGGACAACGGGCTCTACCCTGAAGACTTGACAGAAAGTTCCTTTTTTTGTCCCCTGTCCCAGAGAGAAAACATGACTCTCCCCTGTTGCTTAAGAGAATACAAAAAATAAAAAAGGCCTGTCCACTGAGCTTTCAACCAAACTGAGAATAACCTCACGACCTTGAAAAGGAGTTGACA